>NC_136906.1:41130890-41275841 GCF_949606895.1 Notothenia rossii | reverse complement strand
CTCTCAAAAAGTAACTGAAAGATACACTTTTGTGGACTAAAGTGAAGTACTTTGTTTTTGTAGATTTCGTCAAGAATCTGACTCTTAATGGCAGTTTGTGATTTTAAGGATATTTAATTGAAACAAGGCAGTTTTGAACATTTGACAGATTTATGCTCAATTATCTCAAAAAGTTACTGAAAGATACATTCTTGTGGAAAAAAGCTGAACACTTCTACATTCTTTGTGATTTTGAGGCTATTTCAGTGAAACAGGGCAGTTTTGAACATTTGACAGATTTATGCTCAATTATCTCAAAAAGTTACTGAAAGATACATTCTTGTGGAAAAAAGCTGAACACTTCTACATTATTTGTGATTTTGAGGCTATTTCAGTGAAACAAGGCAGTTTTGAACATTTGACAGATTTATGCTCAATTCTCTCAAAAAGTTACTGAAAGATACATTATTTGTGATTTTGAGGCTATTTCAGTGAAACAAGGCTGTTTTGAACATTTAACAGATTTCTGCTTAATTCTCTCAAAGAGTCACTGAAAGATACATTCTTTGTGATTTTGAGGCTATTTCAGTGAAACAAGGCCGTTTTGAACATTTGACAGATTTATGCTTAATTCTCTTAAAAAGTTACTGAAAGATACATTATTTGTGATTTTGAAGCTATTTCAGTGAAACAAGGCTGTTTTGAACATTTAACAGATTTATGCTTAAATCTCTCAAAGAGTCACTGAAAGATACATTCTTTGTGATTTTGAGGCTATTTCAGTGAAACAAGGCCATTTTGAACATTTGACAGATTTTTGCTTAATTCTCTCAAAAAGCTACTGAAAGATACAGTCGTTTGGAAAAAAGCTGAACACTTCTACATTCTTTGTGATTTTGAGGCTATTTCAGTGAAACAAGGCAGTTTTGAACATTTGACAGATTTATGCTTTATTCTCTCAGAAAGTTAATGAAAGATACATTCTTTGTGATTTTGAGGCTATTTCAGGAAACAAGGCTGTTTTGAACATTAAACAGATTTATATTTAATTCTCTCAAAAAGTTTCTGAAAGATACATTCTTTGTGATTTTGAGGCTATTTCAGTGAAACAAGGCCGATTTGAACATTTAACAGATTTATGCTTCGTTCTCTCAAAAAGTAACTGAAAGATACACTTTTGTGGACTAAAGTGAAGTACTTTGTTTTTGTAGATTTTGTCAAGAATCTGACTCTTAATGGCAGTTTGTGATTTTAAGACTATTTCAGTGAAACAAGGCCTTTTTGGACATTTGACAGATTTATGCTTAATTCTCTCAAAAAGCTACTGAAAGATACAGTCTTGTGGAAAAAAGCTGAACACTTCTACATTCTTTGTGATTTTGAGGCTATTTCAGTGAAACAAGGCAGTTTTGAACATTTGACAGATTTATGCTTTATTCTCTCAGAAAGTTAATGAAAGATACATTCTTTGTGATTTTGAGGCTATTTCAGTGAAACAAGGCCATTTTGAACATTTGACAGATTTATGCTTAATTCTCTCAAAAAGTTACTGAAAGATACAGTCTTGTGGAAAAAAGCTGAACACTTCTACATTCTTTGTGATTTTGAGGCTATGTCAGTGAAACAAGACTGTTTTGAACATTTAACAGATGTATGCTTAATTCTCTCAAAACGTTACTGAAAGATACATTCTTTGTGATTTTGAGGCTATTTCAGTCAAACAGGCCGTTTTGAACATTTGACAGATTTATGCTTAATTCTCTCAAAAAGTTACTGAAAGATATAATCTTGTGGAAAAAAGCTGAACACTTCTACATTTTTTGTGATTTTGAGGCTATTTCAGTGAAACAAGGCCGTTTTGAACCTTTAACAGATTTATGCTTCGTTCTCTCAAAAAGTAACTGAAAGATACACTTTTGTGGACTAAAGTGAAATACTTTGTTTTTGTAGATTTCGTCAAGAATCTGACTCTTCATGGCAGTTTGTGATTTTAAGGCTATTTCATTGAAACAAGGCAGTTTTGAACATTTGACAGATTTATGCTCAATTATCTCAAAAAGTTACTGAAAGATACATTCTTGTGGAAAAAAGCTGAACACTTCTACATTCTTTGTGATTTTGAGGCTATTTCAGTGAAACAAGGCAGTTTTGAACATTTGGCAGATTTATGCACAATTCTCTCAAAAAGTTACTGAAAGATACATTCTTTGTGATTTTGAGGCTATTTCAGTGAAACAAGGCCGTTTTGAACATTTGACAGATTTATGCACAATTCTCTCAAAGAGTTACTGAAAGATACATTATCTTTGAAAAAAGATGAATACTTCTACATTCTTTGTGATTTTGAGAATATTTGAGTGAAACAAGGCTGTTTTTAAAATTTAACAGATTTAGGCTTAATTCTCGCAAAAGGTTACTGAAAGATACAGTATTTGTGATTTTGAGGCTATTTCAGTGAAACAAGGCCGTTTTGAACATTTGACAGATTTATGCACAATTCTCTCAAAAAGTTACTGAAAGATACATTCTTGTGGAAAAAAGCTGAACACTTCTACATTCTTTGTGATATTGAGGCTATTTCAGTGAAACAAGGCCGTTTTGAACATTTAACAGATTTATGCTTCGTTCTCTCAAAAAGTAACTGAAATATACACTTTTGTGGACTAAAGTGAAATCATTTGTTTTTGTAGATTTCGTCAAGAATCTGACTCTTAATGGCAGTGTGATTTTAAGGCTATTTCTGTGAAACAAGGCCGTTTTGAACATTTGACAGATTTATGCTTAATTCTCTCAAAAAGTTACTGAAAGATACAGTCTTGTGGAAAAAAGCTGAACACTTCTACATTCTTTGTGATTTTGAGGCTATTTCAGTGAAACAAGGCTGTTTTGAACATTTAACAGATTTATGCTTAATTCTCTCAAAGAGTCACTGAAAGATACATTCTTTGTGATTTTGAGGCTATTTCAGTGAAACAAGACTGTTTTGAACATTTAACAGATTTATGCTCAATTATCTCAAAAAGGTTACTGAAAGATACATTCTTTGTGATTTTGAGGCTATTTCAGTGAAACAAGGCCGTTTTGAACATTTAAATGATTTATGCTTCATTCTCTCAAACAGTTACTGAAAAGTACATTCTTGTGGAAAAAAGCTGAACACTTCTACATTCTTTGTGATTTTGAGGCTATTTCAGTGAAACAAGGCCGTTTTGCGTTAACGCAGTGAGCCACTGGACCTGAGTACTCAAACATGCCTAATTGTGCATCTTAGACACTCTGAATTCACTAAATGTACAACCTTTTCTCCATCAAAATGAACAAATGAGACATTAAATAACATCTCCAGATCAAGACGAAGCGAATGGAAGCGGTCCCAGCCTGGTAGCTGTGAACAGCTGTGATCGCAGGAAAATGCTGTTACAAAGATTTCTCAGTATATCTCCGGGACATTTCCCTGGCTTTCCCACCGTCACAATGGACAAACGAGACATGAAATAACATCAACAGATCAAGACGAAGCGAATGGAAGTACCCCCGGAGTCATAGCATGTGTAAATCGAGACGAAACATCTCTCTCTCCCCCACCTGCTTGCGAAAGGGAGGGGCAGTTTACACACACACACGCAGCTGCTGCATGCAGCAACGCACACACAGGGAGGAGATGGCAGAGAGAATGCACTCCCCTGAAAACTCCCCATGAATTCCTCCAGACTCAGAAAATGTAAAAGTTCACTTTTTGGAGATCCATAGAAAAAGGGTGAAAATGGAAAAAAGTATTCGAAAATAGTGCCTCATAAGGCGGGTAGAGTCCCTTGAAAACTCCCCTTGAATTCCTCCAGACTCAGAAAAAGTCAAAGTTGACTTTTTGGAGATCCATAGAAAAAGGGTGAAAATGAAAAAAAGTATGCCACAGAATGGATTCGAACACGCGACCAACCGCATCCAGGGTCGAGCGTTAACGCAGTGAGCCACTGGACCTGAGTACTCAAACATGCCTACTTGTGCATCTTAGACACTCTGAATTCACTAAATGTACAACTTTTTCTCCATCAAAATGAACAAATGAGACATGAAATAACATCTCCAGATCAAGACGAAGCGAATGGAAGCAGTCCCAGCCTCGTAGCTGTGAACAGCTGTGATCGCAGGAAAATGCTGTTACAAAGATTTCTCAGTATATCTCCGGGACATTGCCCTGGCTTTCCCACCGTCACAATGGACAAACGAGACATGAAATAACATCAACAGATCAAGACGAAGCGAATGGAAGTACCCCCGGAGTCATAGCATGTGTAAATCGAGACTAAACATCTCTCTCTCCCCCGTCTGCTTGCGAAGGGGAGGGGCAGTTTACACACACACGCAGCTGCTGCATGCAGCAACGCACACACAGGGAGGAGATGGCAGAGAGAATGCACTCCCCTGAAAACTCCCCTTGAATTCCTCCAGACTCAGAAAATGTAAAAGTTCACTTTTTGGAGATCCATAGAAAAAGGGTGAAAATGGAAAAAAGTATTCGAAAATAGTGCCTCATAAGGCGGGTAGAGTCCCTTGAAAACTCCCCTTGAATTCCTCCAGACTCAGAAAAAGTCAAAGTTTACTTTTTGGAGATCCATAGAAAAAGGGTGAAAATGAAAAAAAGTATGCCACAGCATGGATTTGAACACGCGACCAACCGCATCCAGGGGCGAGCGTTAACGCAGTGAGCCACTGGACCTGAGTACTCAAACATGCCTACTTGTGCATCTTAGACACTCTGAATTCACTAAATGTACAACTTTTTCTCAGTGGTGTAGTCCAGGGTATACGCAGGTATACGGCGTATACCCACTTATTTTTCAGACACCATGGCGTATACCCACTTCTCAATCACCGCTGGTGCGCATTATTTAGTAGTGGCTCAATGTCATTTCATAGTACTGTGAAGACTCATGACACAAACCTACTCTGCCTCATATTGGCTAACTCTATGCCTTCGCTGGTTAGATTGGTCAGGTTTTCAGCGCGAGAACTGATGAAAAACCAATCAGAGGCAGAGTAGGGCGGGTCTTAATAAGGGAAAAAAACTGCATATAGACAAATGTTAATTTACTTTCAACTATTTGCCATTACAAAAATTGTATGAACTGTTAAAATGAAGCGAGCCATTCAGACTAAAATTTCCTTTTACAATAAACGTCCTTGTGGAACTACATCGGCCAGCAGCTCAGCTACAGATAGTGAGGCTAGAACACCGGAGCTGTTAGCTGATAGCCCTGTTATCATCAGCCCTGACATCAGCCCAACACCTGCGCTCCCTCCGTCCCCCTCATCCGTTGAAGAGGATGCTGACAGGGAAGGAAATGAAGACGACAATAACGGTGGGTCTCACTTCTATATTTTAAGATTTTTGTAACAAATCGTAGCTAGGTAGTCATATATACTAACATAAAAGTAGTAATAGCATTATTTTCGTTAATAGTTGGTTTCAACTTTTAAATTTAGTATTTCTGATTCTAGTGGCGCTAGTTAGCTATTATAGCTTCATGGCAATGAGCACAGCACACCTTAGTGAGACAGAAAGACATTTGGAAAATACATCCATTATTTGCTGCAATCCATATTTATTACTCTGAACTTTATTGTGTCCCTTATGCTAAGTGTCTGCCCCAACTTTATTTTCCCGACATTTACATTTATCTTGTACACAAAATCCATCCCCATACACCAGAGATAGCCTGAAGGCTTTTCAAGAGCATAGCTAGGTACCACGCAATCTGAAGAACGTTAGCGCTTAGCTAACGTTAGCTAACATAATGCTAAGATCATCGTGTGTTTGGTGACGTGACACAGCTATCTGCTTAATTGTAACATTAGCTGTGGCAACTGAAGATTAGTGTTTTGGATTGTCAGCGTTTTCCTGTCAAATGGAGATAAAAAATTAGCTAGCTAGCACTAGCAGCTACATAATTTGAGGTCAAATGTAGCTAGTGCTAATTTATAGGAGACTGCACAATCTGAGGGTAGATGTTGGCTGCCAGTGGTCTCTTCTAATTAAAGACAGCCATTTATCCCGCCGATCTACCTCTTTTAGGATTTAATAAAGTCTTATATCTGTGTTACTTTGGCGACTGTTGTTTCAGCCAACAGCTTAAAAATAGCAAGGGCATTTTGACCTTGTGCGACGCACAGCCAGATTCGGGCATAGCGACGCTACGTGGAATCCACGAATTTGGATACATTATGAAAACGGGTACTTTTATTTTGAAGGCAGGATGCGGTAGGAAGTAAAAGACTTATATGACGGTAAAAGTTTAAAAGTGCGTCTTCCTCACGAAAGGAAACGCGCTGTTGTTTACCAAGGACCTGGTTGAAAAGGGCACAAGGTTTGTCTGTGTTTAGGTCTAAAGGTGCAACATTGAGTCACGTCATAACGCCTTTTCTTAGAAGAGTTTTCACACTTTGTATTGACACAGCCATGGATAAAGCTACAGCTAGGCCCTATGTAATTGACTATTTGACTATTTGGGGGCTAAAATGAAAAAATCTAATGATGCAGATTATGAAGGTGACGACTTTACACTTTGGAATAGGTTATGGTCATTGTTCCCCTTTTATAGCCTATAATTCAATCACTTTTGTTGTTCTTCCCTTAGACATCAATAATGACTGGCCTGACCTGTGGACTGTCAATCAAAAAGAGGATTTTAAATCCAAGAACCCCTGGTTGTGATCCAAAAACAAAAAACTTGGTAAGTTTAGGTATCTTGTTAGTTTAGGTAGCTTCTGAAACAGTGGACACACATTAATATTGTGTGCGTGTGTGTGTGTGTGTCCTTTTATGTATATGGGAAAAATAGACCATGCACACATACAGCTGTGGATACAGTAGTTACATTGTATGTTTATGCTTCACAGGATGTCTGGTTTGTAGCAGTGTGAACTCCATTGGGATCAACAAGGAGCAAGGTGTATCACTCTCAAGAAAATGGATGAACTTTGAAATTCAAGTGTCTTCTCAGGGAAGTAGAGAAACAAGTCTGTCAGTCTTGAGAAATAAGATCAGGAAACATGCTTTGTCCAAGGCACACTCTCAGGCTGTGAAGGTGGCAGAACAACAAAAAGAATCGGCCATTGAGAATGCAGTGGAGGTTATGACTGAGTCCTACAAGAAGGAAACTGATGCTGTGTTCCGAACAGCCTACCATTTGGCCAAAAAGAACAGACCCTTTTCTGACCATGAGAGCCTCATTGAGCTGCAGGAACTGAATGGTGTTAAGATGGGCTCAATACTTCATTCACGTTACAGTGCAACACAAATCATACAACATGTTGCCAGTGAGATGCAGAGCAAAATTGTGAGTAACATAATAGCATCATCCACGAAGTTAGCTGTCCTTATTGACGATGCCTCTTCTTTAAGTCACAAACCTGTCATGACAGTTTCTGTAAAAGCGTCAATTGAAGGAGCAAGCCCTGAGTTCATATTCCTTGATCTAGTTGAATTAGACAATCAGAGAGCAGATGGCATAGAACAGGCTTTACTCACCTGTTTAATGAAGGCTGGCTTTACAGAAGAGTGGCTTCTTGAAAACTGGGTAACATTTGTGTCTGATGGAGCCAGTGTCATGCTAGCAAAGAAGTCAGGAGTAGCAACCAGGTTGACCTCGAGATTCCCAAGGCTCTTTGTGTTGCACTGTATGAACCATAGGCTGGAACTAGCTGTGTCAAATGCTGTTGATGAGGTGACGGGTGTCAACCACTTTAAAATATTTATGCAGAAGCTATATTCACTTTATAGTATGTCGAACAAAAATGAGCGTGAACTCAAAGATGCAGCAGCTGAAGTAGGCTCACAACTTCTTCGCATTGGCAGAGTTTTAGATGTACGCTGGGTGGGCAGTAGCTTTCGTACTGTTCGTGCTGTGTGGACATCCCTGGGAGGTCTTGTGCAGCACTTTAAGAATGCGTCTTCCGATGAGATGAGGTCCACCAAAGAGAAACAAATGTACAGAGGTTTATTATACCGTCTTCAAAGTCCTGAATTTATCTGTAACCTTGGGCTCATGTATGACACTCTCCATGAACTAAGTGTCCTGTCACTGGAGCTTCAAGCTCATTCTATAACTCTCCTCAGAGCAGAGCATCTGCTGAAACGCTCAATCAGAGTGATACAGTCTTTCAAAGAGAGTCCAGGTGAAATATACTGTGAGGCTTTAGAGGCAAAAGAGGCTGGGGAGTATCGCTCTATAGCTCTAGTAGGAAATGCAAAGCTGAAGTCAATCAATCCAGGCCAGTTCTTACAAAGCCTTGTGAACAATCTTGAGCAACGCTTGTCTTTCGAAGATGCGGTCATCAAGGACTTCAGCATCCTTGATCAGAGTAAATGGCCATCAAACCCCAGCATTTGCCATGGTGAAGACCAGGTTAAGCGACTGTGCAAGCGATTTCACTTGTGCACAGACCAAGCACTGAATGGGATGCGAGACCTACTGGAAGAGCCCAATAGTGAGCCCAAGGACCTAAAACCACTCATGAACTGTATGAAGACATTCCCTGTCAGCACAGCAGAGTGTGAGAGGAACTTTAGCCTTATGAACAATATAAGCTCAGACAAAAGGGCTGTACTACTGATCTCAAACATATCAAACTTGATGATGATTAATATCAACGGCCCCCCTACTTCTATGTTTGATCCTCAAAAGTATATGAGGACCTGGTTGAAGAGACACCGTGCTGCCACTTCTATGCGTTCAAGGCAATGCGGTGTGAAAACTCCTGCAGAAAGCAAGTCTGTCTGGAAAATACTGTAATATGAGCACTTACTTAGAAACCCAGCACTGGGTTGAGAGAGTCACTTTGGTTTTCATGGATATGTTGTAAAATGTATATATTTTTGTTCATTGTTAACTATATATTGTTGTTTTGTAACATATCGTTTTGAATTTATTGTTGAATTATTTGAATGGTGATATTCAATATTTGTGGTGATATTTATTTATATATATATATATATATATATATATATATATATACACTATATTGCCAAAAGTATTGGGTCACCTGCCTTGATGTGCATATGAACTTAAGTGACATCCCATTCTTAATCCATAGGGTTTCATATGACGTCGGTCCACCCTTTGCATCTATCACAGCTTCAACTCTTATGGGAAGGCTTTCCACCAGGTTTAGGAGTGTGTTTATGGAAATATTTGACCATTCTTCCAGAAGCGGCAACTGAAGTTGGATGAAGAGACTGGCTCTCAGGCTGTGCTCCTAATTCATCCCAAGGGTGTTCTATTGGTTTGAGGTCAGGACTCTGTGCAGGCCAGTCAAGTTCATCCACACCAAACTCTGTCATCCATGTCTTTATGGACCTTGCTTTGTGCACTGGTGCACGGTCATGTTGGAACATGAAGGGGCCATTCCCAAACTGTTTTCAAAGTTGGGAGTATGGAATTGTCCAAAATCTCTTGGTTAAATTACCTCACAAATGCGCTTCTGGAAGAATGGTCAAAAATTCCCATAAACACACTCCTAAACCTTGTGGAACGCTCTGCTTATTTATATAACAAATAATTCACTCATGAGAAGGAACGACAGATGTCCCGTAATGTAGTGGAGTAAAAGTAAGATATTTTACTTTGAAATGTAGTGGAGTAAAAGTAAAAAGTCCCGCAAAATGGAAATACTTAAGTAAAGTACAGATACTTCAAAAAAGTACTTAAGTACAGTAACGAATTACATTTACTACGTTACTGTCCACCACTGTGTGTAAGTAATACTGAGTAACTATACTGGGTTAATATTTTTGGGGTGAACTAAATAGAGTATGTCACTATAAAACAGGGCGATAATCCTTTGCACTATGGGCTGCTTAAAAAAAATTGCAAAACTAAGAATATACCCACTTCTCCAGGGACCACTACACCACTGACAAAAACGTATTCATCCGCCGCTTAGCTTTTCGTAGTCATCAATCTGTCCGGTGGAAGTTTTTCTTTTGATAATGGCGAATCAAACTCTGTGGTTCACTTGCTGTATATCGTAAAAAAATTAAAAACTCATGTCCCTGTTAAATGCATTCAATTAATGAAAACAACTATGAGACCGGGACTATTTTCACCGGGCAGGAATATGTCAACACTATTGCCATGTTAAGAGGCCATGGAAAGTTTCAGAACATTATTACACATCACAACTCACTACTCAGCCAAATTGACTTGACATCATAGAATGTAGAGCTCATTGAACTGGCTTACAGAGCTGAGTTGAAATAATAACAACTTATGAAATTAAGTAGAAATTGCATAAATCGATATGTTAAGTGAAAGTAACTTAAAGACAAAAGTTTCAATAACTTAATGATCAAATCCTTTTTTACAGCGGCTCCATAATATAACTGGCAAAAATGTAAGAATTTCATGCATCGGCCTACAGTGGGAAAATGGTTTAATCTGTTGGAATAGAGTATACATATCAAATATCACTACTTTTCTTCTAAATGAAATGCTGACATTACAAAATGCATGGTTTAATGTAATGTAAACATTTACATTATTATTATGATTATTTAATATATAAAGACTATATTTTCAAATGCTCTTCAAAGCAGTTTCTGTCAACTACGAAAGGCAACATAATTTCTGTATTTGTGAATGAAGTGCCATCTCCTGGTTAAAACCTGAAATTGAAAATCTGGCAACGCCCTCTTGGAAAATAGTGGGAGGGCTTAACATTCCTCTATACTGGTTTTAGGCCGGTCGTAGGCAGGAAGATGTAAGCTGGAGTCTGAAATGAAGTGCTACATCTGTAATAGTTCCTGATGTGGGTTTTCTGAGCTATCCATAAACTTGTCTTTCTCTATCACTTTAATTTTATAATCCAGCTCTTCCAGTTTTTGATAGGTGCATTTTAATTTAGGAGACGTAAAATGAATAATCTGTCCTCTCAAGAAGGCTTTAAAAGCTTCCCATCTGATACAAGCCGAGGTCTGACTTGTGTTCATTTAAAAAAACATATCTATTTGTTTCCCAATAAAGTCTATAAAAGCCGGGTCCTGTAGCCAGTTTATATGAAAACGCCATCTCGGAGGGCTATTAACCAGTTTAGAATCTACATATGTCAAAGATATCGGGGCATGATCAGATAACACTATGGCATCATAGTTGCAGTTTATAATTTTGTATCTTATCTGTGTTTATATTAGAAAGTAATCTATCCGTGAATAGGTTTTATGTGTGCTAGAGTGACAAGAATATTCTATATTGTTTGGGTCCAGTTCCCGCCAGATTTCTGATAAGTTCAAATCCTTCATAAAATGTAATATAGATTTTCTAGCTCTAATATGGGACGTGTCCGATCCAGTAGATTTGTCTATTTGTGGGTTCAGGGCCACATTAAAATCGCCTCCTACAATGTAATTACCTGGGAGCGTTGATAAGGTCAAGAATAAATTATCAGAAAATGCGGGGTCATCTTCGTTGGGGCCGTAAACATTCACTAAATTAAGTTTCTCGTACATTAATATGCCCTGAAGTATAATGTACCTGCCCTTGGGATCAATTATTGAATCTACTACTTGAAATGGGATTGACTTGTGAATTAGGGTTAAAACTCCTCTGGCATGGGAACTATAGGAGGCTGAAAACACTTGGCCTTGCCATCTTTTTTTGACTTTAGACAAATCACACTTCATCATATGAGATTCCTGCAGGAAAACTATGTGTGAGTGTTTTTGTTTCAGTCTACTAAGTACCTGCTTCACTTTAGTTAATTTACCCAAGCCCCTGCAATTCCAACATGCAACCTATAACCTTCATAGATTTAGATATACTGTACCTCGACCGAACATATATTGTGTTGTATAGGTTGTTCAGTGACTGTACTGGTGAGTGGATAAACGATGCTGCCCTAACAAAATACGTGTAAAAAGACATATATTCCAACAAATAAGTGCACATAAAACCCCAACCCTCTAACATACATTTCCCCCTGAGATCTACAGAAAAATCTCCCCTTCCTCTTACCACCTCCGACTTGACCAACCTACCACCAGACCTGCACACTGTGGTGGGCTGTCCTTTGTCCCCTCTTTTACCCTCCCCCTGCAACGTGTTACAGATTAACACTTTCAGAACCCACACAAATACATCCCCCTCCCATCTCTTTCCCAAACACCAAAAGTGCCATTTGTTCACGATAACAGCAACATTACCCGATTCCTAACTTTGGCAAGAATAAATATTATAAACTTTGAACTTTAAGGTTAACAGTGAATAGCTTGAATTCAAATAAGAATTATATTCCAACCAATGGAAGCGTTGTATAATTCACCAAAAAAAATAAACAAATTGAGCCTCCATTCAAGGGGGCATCACCTTTTGCTGCCCACCAGGGGCGGATCTAGACAAATATTCATGGGGTGGCAAGAGGGTGGCAGGAGATTTTGAGGGGTGGCATCCCCTGACAGAAGTATATGCTGATTTAATCGCAGTCATATCAATTAATGTTAACTTGGAAAGCCACAATATTAATATTTAACTCAATAACAATAGGTGACATTATTGTGGCACATCAGTAAAGCCTTAAATATAAATATATAAGCTGGCAGACACAATTTAATGAATTTTAACTGAACAATAACAGAATGAGTTTGTCTCACTCTTAGACCAGCAGGGGCACCAAATCTATGAATACTGCTGCAATAAGTAAATTAATTAACTGTCTCGTCGATCTTTGTCTAAATTAATATGATACTATTAACAATCATATTATTCCTATCAGCTGGCAATCACTGTTATGATTCACATATTGATTTATTATTGAATAAACTATACTTTTTGGAGAGTTAATGATGAATGTTCTTCAAGATGCTTGCTCACCCTGCTTCAAATTTCAAAGAAAAGCAATTATATCATGTATCAAAATTCAAAAGATTCAAAACAACAGTTCAGCGCCCCACGACTTTCCTGCAAACAGTTACAACCTGGACTTGACATCAGAAAGAACAAACATTAAAGAAGTGACTAACTACATCAATTAGGGTTAAAAAACGTGTATTCAGCTAAAACATATACATCGCTGCAGTTATTATCCAGTGGAAAGTCCTTACCTACTGGCCTAGTTAAATCAAGGAACTGCACTACTTATAACCTCCCTGTAAACCCGCTCCACACATCTGATCACTTCTTCATTTGATTCTCTCTACCCCTTTCCAAACATAACAAACTAATCTCTTCTAACTCTGCACCTGTCCGCCGTAACCTCCGTTCCCTCTCCCCCTCTACCTTTGCCTCATCGGTGCTCTCAGCCCTCCCTTCCTCTGACTCATTCCAACTGCTGCCTCCAAACTCTGCTGCAGAAACTCTCCTCTCTACTCTCTCATCCTCTCTGGACTCTCTCTGGACTCTCACATCTCGGCAGGCTCGTCAGTCCCCTCCTGCTCCGTGGCTAAATGACGCACTGCGTGCTAATAGAACCATCCTTAGGGCAGCAGAGCGGACACGGTGGAAATCCAAACACCATGACGACCTCCTAACTATCAGGCTCTCCTCTCCTCTTTCTCTGCTTCGATCTCTCAGGCAAAAAGCACTTTCTTTCAAGATAAGATCCAATCTTCTTATTCCAATCCCAAAAAACTATTTTCCATCTTCTCCACCCTCTTGGACCCCCCCAAAGCCCCTTCCCCCTCCTCCCTTCTGTCAAGCGACTTTGTTAACCACTTTGAAAAAAAGGTTGATGATATTCGCTCTTCTTTTTCTGACTCACCTTTACTCACCGCTGGGTCACCAGACCCTCCCTTCACCCACACACTGACCTCCTTTTCCCCTCTCTCTCCAAGTGAGGTTTGTAACCTCATTACCTCTGCCCGCCCTAACACCTGTCCTCTGGACCCTATACCCTCAAACCTCCTTCAGACTATCGCTCCTGATATTCTACCGTTTCTCACCCATTTCATCAACACTTCTCTAACTTCTGGTCACTTTCCAAACAGTCTCAAGGAGTGTTACGACCTTGGGTTGTGTGTGTGTGTGTGTGTGTGTGTGTGTGTGTGTGTGTGTGTGTGTGTGTGTGTGTGTGTGTGTGTGTGTGTGTGTGTGTGTGTGTGTGTGTGTGTGTGTGAGCAAGCAGGTGGTGCCCGTTAGCTGATTAGCTACCTTCTGCATGCTGATTGGTCCACCTGAGGAGACGGGAGCATATTAAGCTGCAGCCGTGCAGTTCCTCGGTTGCTCTCTCTGAATCAACTTCTCCTACTCCCAACGCGGTGCGTGTTTAGATCTTTTGTCCTGTTGTGCTGTGTTCGCACTTTGAGAATATGTTTTCCTTCTCTGCTGGCTGTGAGCTATTTTTACTTTACCTGTCTTTGTAGACAGGTTCATTTTCTCAGGAGTGCAAACCCTTTTCTTTTTCTCTTTTGGATTGTTCATTTTCTCCTGTTTTAAGTTAGAGTAGGTAAGAAGCCTGTATATTTATTTTTCTCTATTAGGTAAGATTTTGTGTTAAAGGTTAGTTATTTTTTGTGGTTTTGTTACTTATTTTTGGTATCAGACTTTCAGCATGTTTCTTTTTGTTGTGTAAGTATATTTTTGTTTGATTCAGATTTGATAAATTAAATTGACCAAACAACATTCTCTGTCTCTGCCTTTGTCTTGAGAGTGGGAAAAGTGGGGAGAGTGCAACTTTGTGTTGCGCCTAGGTTCCCCTAGATCTGGGTGTAAAAAGGAGGCAAGAGTAAACCCTCTCCTAAAGAAACCCACTCTCAACCCGTCCGATGTTATAAACTACAGGCCTGTCTCTCTCCTCCCGTTCCTGTCTAAAACACTTGAACGCGCTGTCTTTAAACAACTCTCCTGTTATCTCCATCAGAACAACCTTCTGGATCCGCACCAGTCTGGTTTCAAGGCAGGTCACTCCACAGAAACTGCCCTCCTTGCTGTCTCTGAGGAACTGCACACTGCTAAAGCAGCCTCCCTCTCCTCTGTCATCATCCTTCTGGACCTGTCTGCTGCATTCGACACGGTGAACCATCAGAACCTCCTTCGCACTCTCCAAAAACTTGGAGTTTCAGGCACTGAACTTTCCCTCCTCACCTCATACCTCAAAGACCGCACCTACAGGGTAACTTGGAGAGGGTCCGAGTCCGACCCTTGTCAATTAACTACAGGGGTCCCTCAGGGCTCTGTTCTCGGTCCCCTCCTCCTCTCCCTGTACACAAACTCGCTCGGATCTGTCATTAGCCCGCATGGTTTTTCATACCATTGACGACACCCAATTAATTCTGTCCTTTCCCCGCTCAGAGACCCAGGTCGTCGCATGCATCTCTGCTTGTCTAGCAGACATCTCTCGTGGATGTCTGCTCATCACCTCAAGCTCAACCTTGACAAGACTGAACTTCTTATCCTTCCGGGAAAAGATTGTCCCACTCTTGACCTAACAATCAACATCGGCCCCTCTACTGTTTCCCCTACTCAGACTGCAAGGAATCTGGGTGTGACCCTAGATAACAAACTGTCCTTCACTGCAAACATCGCTGCTACAACCCGCTGCTGCAGATACACTCTTTACAACATCAGGAGAATACGTCCCCAGCTGACCCAGAAAGCAACGCAGGTTCTGGCCCAGGCTCTCGTCATCTCAAGCCTAGAGTACTGCAACTCCCTCCTGGCTGGTCTACCTGCATGTGCCATCCGACCTCGAGAGGTCATCCAGAATGGTCTTCAACCTTCCTAAATGTTCCCACACCACGCCGCTCCTCCGCTCCCTTCACTGGCTTCCGGTAACTGCTAGAATCCACTTCAAGACAATGGTACCATGGTACAATGGTGCGAATGGATCTGGCCCTTCCTACATCCAGGACATGGTTAAACCATACACCCCAGCGCGTGCACTCCGTTCTGCATCAGCCAAACAGCTCGCTGCACCCACCCTGTGAGGGGGACCCAAGTTCCCATCAGCAAAAATACGTGGGTTTGCTATCCTGGCTCCAAAATGGTGGAATGAGCTCCACATTGACATCAGGACAGCAGAAGGCTTACACATCTTCCGGCGCAGACTGAAAACTCATCTCTTTCGACTCCACTTCGAGCGATATAATTACTAACAAAGCACTTACTAATAAAGGACTGGCTTATCTAAAGCTAGTTGAGTAGCACCTGAAATGTTTTAGCTCTATGAAACCTGATGTACTTATATGATTCTGTTTTCTTCAAGTTTGTATTTTGTTGGTCGAACGCACTTATTGTAAGTTGCTTTGGATAAAAGCGTCAGCTAAATGCAATTTAATGTAATCAAAGTGGTTACTTTTTTTTGGCTGGGCAGAGTAGTTTTACATCTTATTTGACTTTCACAGGACTTAAAACTCTTTTTGGGGGGCAGAAACCCACAAAGAAAGAAAGTATATACACACATACAAGGTCATCATCTTAACAGTTTGTGATGATCATCGAGTCATCCGTGAACAGAGCATCAAGTTGGCATGCAGGCCCGGTTCTACGGGGGTGCATAAGGGTGCATTGCACCCTCAGTTGAGTCGTTATGCACCCTCTTTTGAAAAATGAAAAATGAAAAAAAAAAAGGGAAAGTGAAAATATTACATATATAATAATAATAGTAGTAATAATAATAATAAGAAGAAGAGGAAGAAGAAGAATATAGTTGAAATAAAATAAATTGTAATTGTGGTTAAATAACATTGTCTGCTGCATTTATTTGATCAATTTAAACGGTAAGTAACGTTATGTCAGGTGCGCGTGACCTGTGCCGCTGCGTGTTCGTCACCTGCAAGGTGCTTACACAGCAGTCAATGATGGACATCAGAAAAAGGTTAAAACAACCAGCCCTTATCGCCAGTAGTAACACTGCATCTACTGCAGGCAAGGGTGTAACTTTGGTTTGAGAAGTGGGGGGGACACAAAACAGGGGGTTCTCCACAATGAAACATTTTCTCAATTTCATTCCATGACTGCCTTTCTACAAATATGTTGGGGACTATAGTGTTAACAAATCCAAGAAAAAATTGTAGTGTATATAATGAGAGTGCACACTTATCTAGTATCCTATCCATGTGAACCTGTTTTATTTGTGATGACCTCACATCCTCTAGGGGGGTCCGGGGGCATGCACCCCGGGAAGATTTGTTTTCTTTAAATTGAAGCTAAATGCATCAATCTGGTGCACAAATGAAGAGATGTATGGATACAGCTCTCAACACTCATATGAAACAGAACTGTATATATTTAAATAATCAAACAAACATTAGAGTATGCTCACAAGCAATAACACATCATTTTTTCATTTCAAACCTTTATTTATACAGATGAATCCCATTGAGATCATTGATCTCTTTTTCAAGGGAGACCTGCTCAAGTTGTTCCGCATGAAACATAAATAGAATAACAAAAGGACATCATACAGCATCATTTACATAATTATCCACATAAACAGGTACCAATAGCTTCCGATTGAGTAGCATCCAACCGAGCTTTAAAAACATTTAGTGGCACCAGATTGTTCAGTTTCCAATTAATTTGCAGACTATTCCAAGACAGAGGAGCTGCGCATTTAAAAGCTGTCTTCCCTAAGACAGTCCTAGCAGTTGGCAGATTTAATAAAACCACAGCATTCGATCTCAGGCAGTAGCCACTTACAATTTTCCGTGAGATCAGGGAGCAGATATAAGATGGAAGTTTCCCTAACATGGCTTTGTATATAAAAATGTACCAGTGACTGAGCCTCCGTACAGTTAGTGAAAGCAAACCAGCCCTTGCATACAGGGTACAGTGATGTGTTAATGCTTTACAGTTTGTCACAAATCTTAGTGCACTGTGATACGCAGCATCTAACTTGACCAGGCAATTGGCAGGCGCATTCATATACATCAAATTACCATAGCCCAGCACAGGTAAAAAGGTCACAGTGACTAGCCTTTTCCTGGCCTCAAGCGAGAAACAGGACTTGTTCCTGTAGAACAGGGGTGAGGAACCTCCGGCCTCCGGGCCGGATACAGCCCGCGAGACCATTTGGTACGGCCCTCGAGGTAATTTATAAACAGACG
The DNA here is from genome assembly GCF_949606895.1 of Notothenia rossii. NCBI lineage: Eukaryota > Metazoa > Chordata > Actinopteri > Perciformes > Nototheniidae > Notothenia > Notothenia rossii. Next base: position 41,257,828 of record NC_136906.1, on the reverse strand, counting down.
CAAAAAAGAAAACAATTCAAGAAATGGGGGGGGGGGCGCGAAACTCGCTTAAGTGATTTCAAAACAAAAGCACTCGTTTGCTTGGAACGTTGATAATATTATAAACAAGGAGAAACAAGGTGAATTTAGCGATCAAAACGAAAACGGCCAAGACCCATATTGAGCCCAGAGAATGGATATATAATAAACCTGTGTCTAAAATGGACAACATTGTTAGGAGATTTAAACTATACAGCGATACTGCACTGCCGTCTCTCGCGTTTGTCTTTTCAAATCAGCTGCTCTTCACATTTTACAAATATTTTTGACTGAAAGTTCTTAATAAAACTGACACTGTTGGACTCGAGGGGAGACGAATAAATGGACAACATTGTTAGGAGATTTAAACTATACCGAGAGCCGTCTCTCGTTTTTTCAAATCAGTAGCTCTTCATTTTCTTTTTACAAATATTTTTTACCACAAGTTCTTAATAAAACTGACACTGTTGGACTCGGTACTAGTTTGACTGCTACTAACAATACATTGAAGTACTTTTACTGTGTACTTTGTGAGAAATACTCTGTCAAAGTCCTCTAGTAGCCTACATAATGCATGTTTTCTGCTATCTTTGATGAGTGATACAAAGACAATTTTACCATTAGTTCTTAATGATATTGATACTGCTGGACTCAGTAGTCTTACACCTACTACCACAATGAAGTAGCCTACTTCTAGTGTTTTTTTCGTTGTTGTTGAAATCCTCTGTCAAAGTCCCCGAGCTCCTGAGAACAAAATCAAGCCACTTCTTCTAAGTTTGATGAGGGAAAAACTGATTTTTTTTTTTGTCATTAGTTCTTCGTGAGATTGACACTATTGGACTAGTGAAACTACTCCCACAAATACTATGAAGTACTGTGTACTTTTTGAGTAATCCTCTGTCAATGTCCCCTCCTCAGAACAAGTTTCTCTAATCTCTGCTATTTTGAATAAGCGTTAAAACACCTTTCTTCATGAGACTGATATTGTTGGACAGATTATTTTAAGAGGATGGTAGACATGATATCAGCAATACTTCCAGTCAGTAGGCCTACTCCAGCAGCAGCATTTGTACCCCTTGGAAAATCTATACAGACTGGCCTGGATAGCTGGTCTATCCTTCAGCACACTGACACACCCTGTCACTCTTGTTGGCCTCTTATGAAGCTGCTATTTAAAATATGATTATTTATCTGCTCCTAGTTCATTCCTCGCAGATTCTTCCATCAGTCCCAGTCATTGCATGTCAGTCAATAGAGCTTCGAAAAATGTGTCCAATTCATCCAAATGTTTTTTTGTGAGTGAAGGCCAGAGGTAAATTATAGATTGTTTGATTGTGTAATTACAAGGTGAGAGAAAAATAAATCCACATCCTCCTATTAAACTTATTGTATTTACTTGTCCATACTTATACTTACTTGTCAAGTTGTACATTAGAACATTTGCATGTTGAACTACATGCTGATATATCTTCCCCAGCCTCAAGGATATACAATAAAATAAATGGATAAATGGAGTGCTTTTGACGAGACCATTTAGTAAGTTAAAAAGCAAAAACGCCTCCCAGACGCTCTTCCGTTTACTTTACTTCCGAAAAACAAATGATCCGTAGTCGATATATACATGGATTGTGCATATATAAATATGTATATATATATATATATATATAACTTAACTGTGCTTTTTTACCCCAAAAGTTGTAAATGAAACAAGCAGCATCTCCTAATGGAGATGCTGTCCAACCGCAGCTTCATCCTTCGGACCAGCGATGGCCAGCGAAGCAGACTGAGAAGATTGAGGAACGGGGTGCCACAGGGGTCTGTCCTCTCACCACTGCTGTTTAACATCTATATCCACGACCTCCCGGAGATAACATCCAGTAAATATGGTTACGCGGATGATCTGGCCATCATGCTGCGTCAACCAACATGGTCAGCGGTGGAACAGGGTCTCAACCAGGACATGGGCATCTTGGCTGCCTACATGCGCATGTGGCGTCTGCAGCTCAGTACTGGGAAGACTGTGTCGGCCGCATACCACCTGTGCAACAGAGAGGCAAAAAGGGAACTATCGGTGTCCATTGACAACAAACGTTTGGAGCACCAACTAGCCCCCAAGTACCTCGGTGTTCGGCTGGACAGGACATTGTCCTATAAACAACACCTGGAAGAAGTGAGAGCCAAAGTGACAGCAAGGGTCTCGCTTATCCGCCGCCTCGCTGGTACAACCTGGGGTGCCTCCGCCAGGACGCTACGAATATCCACACAAGCCCTGGTGTTCTCTGCTGCCGAATATTGTGCCCCAGTCTGGTGTAGAAGCCCACATGTGAAGAAGATTGATCCTGTCATTAACAACGCCCTTCGGATCATAACTGGTTGCCTTAAGCCCACCCCCGTGTCCTGCCTGCCAGTCCTAGCGGGAATTGCCCCGGCCGGCCTCCGACGAGAGGCCGCTACCCTTGCACTTGCAAGGAAAGCCCAAGAACATGACTGGCATATCCTGCATGAAACCACAACTAAGGCAGCGACCCCAAGCAGACTCAAGTCCCGTCACCCCTACAACAGGAGAGCACAAGAGATGCTTGGTTCCATCCCTGAGGACCTGTCTACAAGGGCATGGTTAGCAACTTCCTGGAAGCAGGAATGGGAGTCGGCTGAGCTCACACGTCTGCACCATCACATCCAAGACCCGGGAGATGGAGTCGAAGGAGAACATCTACCACGCCGGCACTGGACCCTACTGAACCGCCTCCGTACTAGGGTTGGTCGTTTCAAATCATCAATGAAGGAGTGGGGCCTGGCAGACAGCGCAGTATGCGAGTGTGGCGAGCCTGAGCAGACTGCCGACCACATAATCACCACCTGTCCTCTGTACAGACCTCCTTCAGAGGCTGGCCTCTTCCAAGTGGGACCAGAGACGAGAGCGTGGCTTTGTGACACTGAGCTGGATATATGACGACGATACACGAAAGAAGAGGGGGTAAGTAAGGGGGTGAAAAGTTAGGACGATTCTAAGGGCCCGTGACTGACAGGGGCCCCAACATGTTTAGAACATTACGAAAACATTATGTAAGTAACCTTTCATCCATCCTCAAGAATTAACATTAATAGAACATTATATTGATAAAGTACTCACTAAACTTACGATTCATTTAACTTATTTTCTTCCAAAAGTTAATTATCCAAAGCCTCTGTACACCCCCTTCTATTTACATGTAATGGTTTGGTCCTGCCTCCAAACGTGCGGCACCTGCACTTGCAGTCAGAGAGTGAAAGCGTGTGTTGGTTGTACCATGTCTCAACGACTCAAAAAGTTAGGCTCTAAGAAAAGAAGAAAAAGGAGAGAAAGACAAGAGAGAGGGACTAAAGTTTTTCACAAGAAAAGGTGGGTGTGGCCCATGAGTGGTGGAAATTAGTCTGTTAGCTAATGTTTTTTTTTTTACTGAGCTGACATTAAAGGTGGGGTAGGTAAGTTTGAGAAACCGGCTCGAGATACACTTTTTGTTATATTCCATGGAATACTCTTAACATTCCGATAGCAATGAATATCTTAATTGCTCTGACAAAAAATCCATTAAAAAATGGCATCTGTGGAAGCCGTAGTACTGTAAAAAGCACGACCAATCATTTTAGCCGGCCCGGCTAAAATAACTGGATGGCCTACCTGCCTGTCAGCCTTCCATCTGTGCACAAACTTAACTTGTGCCCTCATTGGTCATGTGCGCGTTCGTGTGTGTTGGAGGAGGGGCTCTGTAAGGAAGTCTGAAGGAAGGGGCAGATTTTTTTCGGTTGTGTACTTTCAAATTCTAGCGCACTCGAGCTGGTTTCTCCATTCTTACCTACCCTACCTTTTAATAAATGCAGGCACATTTTTAGCGCCTATTCATACTAAATCAGTTGTCCCTCCCCCTGGTGCCAGGACCAACAGATCCATCTTTAGGCTCAGCAGCCCTATCCCCCCATAATGCTGAACCTGAACCAGCTTTTCTCCCAACTGAAGGAGGTGAGCAGCATTGTGTTGAATGAAGGGAGACTGGAATACAATACAATATATATATATATATATATATATATATCAAAACAAAAACATCTAATTTAAATTATACATTTCAAACACAGTATTTTCCCACATAGCCAATGATCTATACAAAACAAAAAACTGCTTTTAGTCTATTTAGGATGATGGACAGTTTGAAGCGTTGAGTGATCAGTCTGTATTAGGTAAACAAAATGTTAATCACCAACATTTTGGCTATGATATTAATACTAATGTTATTATATTAAAGCAGGGGTGGGGAACCTCCGGCCCCCGGGCCGTATACGGACCGCTAGACCATTTGGTACGGCCCTCGAGGTAATTTATAAACAAAGTGGCCTGTGCCTGGTGGTGGGGCCCAACTTGATATATTTTCATGGGGCCCAAAATCCCTGGCGGCGCCCCTGGAAACAAGTGAAGTACATGCAATAAAGCTGTGGAGGGCGGGAGTTTATAAACCAAAGAGTAACCGCCCTTACGGGACGCTCTAATAAGTAAAGCGAACGCACCCACAAGGACACCTGGCCTCCTATTGGTTGAGGGATTTTGACAGGGTTGTTGACTATTTGAGGACAGAGTTTGAGGGAAATAAATACATCTGAACGTGAAATCAATAAATTATGCTCTCAAATGTAAAGACCACGCTCTTGAATAAAGATAGGGAATAACCTCCATACACGTCCTCCACACATATATTACTCTCACATAAAAAAGTTCTAACTTTAAATATATATATATATTTCTATTCTCACATGTATAAACATATATCATATTCTCAAATACATACATTGTCACTTACACACATACTTGACACTCGCATGTATTTAGTCTCATCCGTTTTCGTATCCATTACCTACTGACACAGGAAGTCCCGCCTTAAGAAGGAAGTCACTCTCAAACCAGAAAATACACATACGTGACTTGCTCAGCTTATCCTAACCTGATTTTAAATAGCTATACAATACAATGATGCTTTTCAAAGTCATCCTGTTTTTCTTTGCAAGTACAGTTTTTCTTTTTGGGAGTAAGTAGCAATGAAAATCAAATTAGACATTATTTTAATAATGTCTTGGAATGTATTGAACGAATACAAAGAGAAGGTACAGATTATTTTGTTCATGAGAGGATGTATGGAGAACTTGGTGACCACATTGAAACCTTATCTGGATTTCTGTCAATCTCAAGATTTGCTGAAGATTCAAGAGAGGTATTCAATACATTAGAGTCCTTGCATGGATGTCTTCATTTTTGGCTGACAGCTTATGAAACCAGACAAAGAACCAGGTCTGACAATAGTTTAGCACTGTTGCCTCCACCTGTCATGAATAGACATCAAGGCAGACCTCGATACAGCATTTCAGGAGAGCAAATATCTCATTTGGTATCCCTTGGAATGAACTGGCAAAGCATTGCAACATGCTTAGGGGTAAGCTGTCGGACTCTCTACGGCAGGGGTGGGGAACCTCCGGCCCCCGGGCCGTATACGGCCCGCGAGACCATTTGGCACGGCCCTCGAGGTGATTTATAAACACACGCAAAAAGGAAAAAAATGAAAGAAATCTAGACCGCAAAAAAATGAAACAAGCGAGTGCCTGTTTTTCCTGGCCAAGGTCAGGGTCCTTGAACACAACACGGGCCTAACTTGTCATAACGTGGTAATTATGTCTCGTCTGACAGAGGTGTAGTGCTGACGGAGAGCAACAGAACACCGCTCCGGCACTTCCAAAAATGGCAATAGCCTACCCATAAGGAGCCGTACACATGCCGCAGTTGTTGCGTGGCTGTGTCTTTAGTTGAAAGCCCAGTGGCGATCTGTTCATCTGTCATACTGATCATACAGTCAATAACTTAGTTGTTATTAGCATCTGGTTAGCTAGCTATGCTAATGAATATAAGAAGCTTTTCTACAACCACTGAGGTAAAGGCACACCTTTATATGATCATTATAGTTATTATAAAAAAATAAGATAATAAAGTAAACTGGTATAAAATACTATATGACAGTAAAATAGAGTTGTTATTAATAAACAAGAATACAGTTTGAAAGGGGAGTGATTTGTAAAATATCCATAAAGAAAAATAAAACGGCTTACAGTTCTGTTTCATATGGGTGTTGAGAGATGTATCCATAGATCTCCTAATGTTGCTCTCAAAGTGCACCAGATTGATGCTTTTAACTTCTACATTAAAAAATAAATCTTCCCGGGGGAGCATGCCCCCCGGACCCCCGTAGAAGAGGTTAGGTCCTCCCCCACTTAAATCATGTCCACATGGATAGGAAACTAAATACATTTGCTCACATCTTGTGTCCATATCTTTCTGTTTTGGTGGTCATGTCACAACCGTGCACGTGCATGAATGCGCGAGTCATGGTAAGATATCTGGATTAAGAGGTTGCTTTTTCTTTGCACAGCATGAAAGAAAGGCCAAATGAATGTGCTGTGTTTTTTTTTTTTCTAAGCAGAGGTCAATAATTTGTACGGCCCTCGGAGGATGTTGAAAAAAGGGAGGGAAAAGGTTCCCCACCCCTGCTTTAAGAGAATCTGTGGAATCTCAGCTTTCATATGATACGTTTGTGCAGATAACATGAAGTAAAAAAATCGCTTTTGCCAGTTATGTGCTAAAGTAGCGTTAGCCCCGTTAGTTGTTAGACTTATGTTTCATTTAGTTAAAAATGGTTAATATCGTCAGTTAGCTGAGTTTCTTCCCGTTAAGTGGGTAAGCATCATTAATAGGTTGTTACATTTTAAGAAATCCTGAGATGCTGTTTCTTGCAAGATGTCCCACCGGTGGGACAATCGGGCTATACAGGTTAACAAGGTGGCTGCTAACGTTAGCTTACAGCTTATTGCAGTGCTGCCGCCACCCTCTCGTCTCCAACGCGGGACGATTAAACATAAACGTGCAGCAGGGTTGTCACAGTGTTTTCGCCAATTTTATTATTGCACAGCTTTTTTACTGCGGAATACAGTTTGTTAATGTTCAGTAGCCAACAGCTATCATAGCATAAACTGCTAACCACTAACGTTTGGCTAACTTGCTAGTTAGCGCTGCTCTATATATTACAAGCTAATATGACTAGCTAATGTCACACTGTGTGAACTAAAATAGTTGTTGTATTACTACACCATGCTTGGTCCAAATCTCTGCTAAAATTATTATTTTTAACAAAATTATCATTAAAGTATCTTTTATTTTTTTGCATTTGTATCACACTTGGCATAAACTATTTTAGTTCATCAATTAGAACGGGAGGATTAAAATAATGATTTGTGGTAATCAAAAACAATGTATTTAAAGAAAGACTCAGCCATGCATGAAATAACATTTTTTTACCCATGTTGTGCCTTAGAAGTGTAGTGATACAAACATGATTTTTATTTTTAAAAAGTAAAAAAATTAGAATTGGTGTTGATCAAAAACAGGTTAATTGAGGAATTCCTGGAAGTAATTTATTGCAAAGATATTTACAATTTAAACTAATTTGGGTCACTTTTGACACATGTTGGTTGTATGTTGTGTAACAAAGGGTTACCATGACAGCTGTGATGTTCACTCTTTTGACAGAGCACCAGTGGACAGTGAAGACTATGGAACAGAAGATGTGATGGCTTTGTGTGGAAAGCTGCTGAAGCCAGCCAGTGACTCCTCATCAGTCTCTCCAGGCAGCACCCAGCTATTCTTCCATCTTGCAGATGAGAAGACTTTGATATGTGAGTAATAACTAACTTGTGTCTAACATAATATTGAATGTCAGTGTTTCCCCTAGGTTTACTGCTGATATATTCTTTAAATCCTCTGGAGCAGAGAGAGGAGCTGTGGATTATTGTTATTGATTAATGCATCAGTGTTTCTTAGGGTCAAAAACGCTAAACTCAACTTAAAATGAAAGCGTTTAGTTTATTTAATAAAAGAGCTCATGTTCAATGTGAAAAGTGACCGTAGATATAGATTAGTTGCAATTGGGTGCTATATATATTTAAAAAATAATAATAATAATAAAAAAATATATATCTTTTCTTTTTTTTTTAAACACCTTGAATTTCAGGGAGGGGGCTCCGTTGGCGGGGCGCAGTTCCCCTCCAAGACTATGGTAGGGGAAGCACTGAATGTGGTTTAGTAAAGTATTTAAAAATACCCCACATTGTACATGTACAGGACAATCAGACCTTGTTCAACAAAGATCATCAGACAATTGTTTTGTCTTTGAGGTACAGCCGCAGCAGAGAGTCTGAGTTTGAAGAAAACCCTAAAATGTTATTTAGTGTTGTTTAATCAATCAATATTTACTGGTCTTGAATTTCCTCACTGGATTACAAAATGCTCGAATCTTATTGTACGGGGACATTATGCAGATTTAATCACCTGAAGATGAAAATATAGATTCAGCAATATATACCATTTTAAGGAAATAGACTGTTAGCGGTATTGACCGAAGCTCCGCAACTGTAGCTAGGCACTGCTAATGAAAACTCAAGTGCTCAATTTGTTGGTTTTTCTTTTTTATTAAGAATTGACCAAGCATATCTTCTTTTGGCTCGAGGTAAAATTAACAAAAGGTAACTGTTGTTACCCCTTCTAAACTTATGAAATAATGAGAAAAATATGAACGACTCTTCATAGAGCCACGTCCACACAGCTTTAAATTTGTAGGAAGCTGAAGCATTACATTCATGCCAACGGCTAGTTGTCGTTTCTAAGGTATTAGCAAGTAGGTGTTCTGGAAGTTTTAGCATAGGATCAATGCCCTTGGGATGCTCTCAATAACTGTTTTACAATTTTGTGTGTGTGTTTTGTGTAACCCTGCTTCAAAGGTCCATCATACAAGATGTAGGGGATCTATTGGCAGCTGCTGATAATAACATCCATCATTATGGTTTACTAATAGTTATCACTTCACTTCCTCCTCCAGCACCAGGACACAGCAGGAACCTACGCCAGGATACTGTTTGTGGTCTTCAGCTCTGCCTTCAACACCATCATACCGGCTCTGCTACAGGACAAGTTCTCCCAGCTGCACGTGCCCGACTCCACCTGCAGGTGGATCACAGACTTCCTGTCTGACAGGAAGCAGCACGTGAGGCTGGGGAAACACATCTCTGACCCCCGGACCATCAGCATCGGTTCCCCTCAAGGCTGCGTTCTTTCCCCTCTGCTCTTCTTCCCTCTGCTCTTCTCCCTGTACACCAACAGCTGCACCTCCAGTCACCAGTCTGTCAAGCTACTGAAGTTCGCAGACGACACCACCCTCATCGGACTCATCTCTGGTGGGGACGAGTCTGCCTACAGGTGGGAGATGGACCATCTGGTGACCTTGTGTAGGGACAACCACCTGGAGCTCAACGCTCTCAAGATAGTGAAGATGGTTGTGGACTTAAGGAAGAACGCAGCCCCACCCATCCCCATCACTCTGTGTGACTCCCCAGTAACTGCTGTGGAGTCTTTCCGCTTCCTGGGCACCATCATCGCCCAGGACCTCAAACGGGAGCAGAACATCTGCTCCCTCACCAAAAAAGCACAGCCGAGGAATCGAGGATACTCCATCACCATCTGGTACGCTGCAGCCACAGCCAAGGATAAGGGCAGGCTGCAGCTTGTCATCCGTTCTGCAGAGAAGGTGATCGGCTGTAATTTGCCATCCCTCCACAACCTGCATGCCTCCAGAACCTTGAGGCGGGAAGATAGTGGCCGACCCCTCCCACCCTGGACACAAACTGTTCACCCCCCTCCCCTCTGCGCTCCATCAGGACCAAAACCTCTCTCCATCAGGACCAAAACCTCTTTCCATCAGGACCAACACCTCTCTCCATCAGGACCAACACCTCTCTCCATCAGGACCAAAACCTCTCTCCATCAGGACCAACACCTCTCTCCATCAAGACCAAAACCTCTCTCCATCAGGACCAGAACCTCTCGCCACCTCAACAAGGCTTGCCCCCCCCCCCCCCCCTACTGACACAGTACCTCAGCCACAACGCAGACTATATGCATTACATAATGGAGATCACAGGATGGTAAATAATGCAATGTTTAAATATTGCTTACTGCACATATTTTATATTCTATAATTTATTGCATTATATTTCGATGTAAATTACTGCTTCATTTTATTGCTATCTTACTTTATTTTTATTAGTGTTCTTAATATAGTTCGCTATCTGTGTACTTTTTTAAATTTTAGTTGTTGATTTGTATGTATGCACCATGACACCTAGTCAAAGTCCTCTACCTGGCAATAAACCCGTTTCTGATTCTGATCTTTTTGTCCTCTAGGTTGCACTGCCACGTCTACAGTAGTGCAGAATGGACAGAGGAAACATGATTGGGCCTCAAGTTTTTTGCAGCCAATATAAATTATCCTACAAACTTGGGATAGGAGGGAGAGTGAACAAGTTGTCCATTGGTTGGAACCTACATTGTTAGACGTACTAAATCCTGCACACTGCTCCTTCAAATTGACAATGTGAACATATGTCGCCATTTTGTAATTCCTACAGTTGAGAATGTTTCAAAGTACTTTTAAAAAATTCAACTTACTTTTAGTTTTTACTGTTTATAATAGGGGTGCACCGAATGGGAAATTCTTGGCCGAAACCAATACCGAAAATAGGAAACAGTTGGCCGAAAACCGAATGCCGAAAGGCCGAAAATGATTAATAGAAATATATATATATATATATAATGTATACATTTTTTACCAATGTTGTTCAGCTGCCTGATTATGGAAAAATAAATGATTATGGCAAAACTTAACTTAAATAATAATCACTATTATGGGTCCATAAAACATTTATTCAGCACTTTTGAATGCATACAGTACATTAATTCCAAGTCAAGTGCATTTTCTTTTCTCTGTAGGATAACTACAACAAAGTGCATTCAGAACAAAACCAAGGTGCTTTAAAACTGCATAAATATCTAGGCCAGTAGGCCTACAACAAAATAGTATAAATAAAGACTGTAACAACCAGGCCTTCAACAACAACAAATGCACCTATAAGTGCATGCATACAAATGTGCAAACTGGATAAATCCACATGAATGTAACTATTTACAAATGAAATTACAATTGAATTTCAAGAATCTGTAAATAAGGCTTTCTGTCCTCATAAGCAAAGTAGTAAACATTGTATAAAGATACATAACGTGAAAACTGGATAAAAAATCCACAACCAATTACAAATTAAATTACAATTTCAAGAATCTGCAAATAAGGTGGTCTGTCCTCATGAGCAATGGAAACATTGTATCATTTCGATACCGAAAGTACAATATATTGAACACTGTGCTGCTGTCATTTCCCCCTAATGATAACTGGTGAATTATAACTCACAATGAAAATTGTTCAGGAAAGTGGGTATAGAGTAGACATGTAGAACTAGATAAGCTTATGATAAGCCAGCCTTGTCTACTTATTAAGGAAAAGTGGGAGGTTATTTTTAATGAACAGTAGCTTCTCTGCTTTATCAGCCATAAGTCTGTTCCTCTTCTCATCAAGCACATGAGAGGCAGCGCTGAACAGTCTCTCGCTGTCAGTGCTTGTGATTTGATCTTACTCCGCATATTTGTCCGGGTGTTTTGATTTCAAGTGGTGGAGTAATCCCGAAGTGGTGAAAGTCTTTGCAGTTACACCCCCTCGAGAAATGTCAGCTGAACACGTTTTACAAATCGCAATCCGCACCTTTTTCACTGATATTTTTAGATATCTCCAAGCGGCAGACATGTTGGCTGTGAGCCAGCCGCGAGCATGGTCGTGGCCGTGCTTGTCGCCGCGTTTTGATTACGTCATCACAAAAACACGTTAGCTTACCAACGTAACCCTGTTCTTTGACATTCGGTGATATTTTTTTTGTTTTTAACCATTTTCGGCCGATCATTTTCGGCGGCCGAATATTCGGTGCATCCCTAGTTTATAACTATGATGTTTAAATATGAAATGCTGTATTCATTAGTCGTACTATAATTCTACAAATATTTTTATATTTTAAGTTTTCAGAGTAATCGTTTCCTACAAAACATTTTGTGATGTCATTTTATTGAACCTGTTTGATTGGAAAATGTTAGAAAAAAGCTGTAACATAACAGTATTCTAGCTGTAGAACTTTAAATTGTAAAATTGTAAAATTGTAAAAATGTAAAAAACTGTTTTTCTCATCAGAACTTTATTTAAGGTATTTGAATGTAGCATTTTAAGACAATGGATTTTGAAAAGAGAGGAAAGGGTTTTCCTGTAAAATCTTTAAGGACAATTCCTGTATATTAATTGCTTTTGCATTTTATTTCAGTTAAAGTATTTTTACTTTAATTTTATGGTTTTTGTTTGGCAGCCTGCTGCTGCCAGTCATTTGACCGTTTTTTTACGGGGTTTTTGCCCGTAGAAGTTTTAGTGCTGTACTTTTATTAAAGGTTATTGACTTTAAAAAGAGCAGATAAACCTGTAAAATAACAGTGTTTCACTGCTGAACTTTAAGTTCTGTCACTTTATTGAAGGTGTTTGACCGTAATAATTTAGGATAAAGCTGTAAAATAACAGTGTTTCACTGCTGAACTTTAAGTTATGTGACTTTATTGAAGGTGTTTGACCGTAATAATTTAGGATAAAACTGTAAAATAACAGTATTTCACTGCTGAACTTTAAGTTCTGTCACTTTATTGAAGGTGTTTGAACGTAATAATTTAGGATACAACTGTAAAATAACAGTATTTACATGCTTAACTCTAAATTATGTCCGTAATAAACAAGGGAAGATACCTGTAAAATAACAGTGTTTCTCTGTAAAGGAAATTCATTATATTTACTGTGAATTTAATGTTTTTTCCCATTATTGTAATTAGGATATTTCACTGTAGTTTGACGGTAAGTTTTTGGAAGCACCAGCTGCCAGATTTTTACAGTTTTTTTTTTTACAGTGTAGTCTGCCTAGTCTGCATTCTTTCTTTTTATTTATGCATATCTGACTAATCACTCCCCTTTCAAACTTTGTTTTTTATTTTGTACTGACATTGGAAGGATTTATTAACTTATTTTATATACAACTAATATTACATAGATGGAAATATTTGTTTACATAGATGACCAAACCGTTTGAGACCCACTGAGATAACTTAGACTAAAGTTTACAACCTAATCGCTCAGAGTCCTTTACCTCCCTGAGCTGACGTTATCTCTCAGTCCCACAGGAGAGAACTCTCCCTCGTCTCTATTGTTGAAACAGCTTCTAATCTCCGTTAGCTCCGAGCTAGCACCAGATGCTAACAACAACCCCCGTAACTCTCTCTGTCTCTGTCTGTCTCTCTCTCTCTCAAAGTCCGACAGGAAAGAGCTCAGAGCTCTCCCTCTCCGTATTGTTGAAACAGCTACTAATCTCTGTTAGCTCCGAGCTAGCACCAAATGCTAACAACAACCCCCGTAACTCTCTGGCTCTGTCTCTCTCTCTTTCTATCTCACAAGATGCGCTCGTGCCACACACACACAGACACTCCTCCGTGACGATGACCGCTTGAGTACAAAAATAATAATAAACACATTTCAAAAGTGGGGGGGGACACAAATGGGATTTTGAAAAGTGGGGGGGACATGTCCCCCCTGTCCCCAGTGCAAATTACGCCCATGATTGCAGGTAATAACAGTTCAGATCATGGGGACGTTACACCGAACACCGACACCCCTCAGCGGCCCGCAAGTGCCAGAGGACCTCGGCAAAGCAGAGCCTGCCCAGGTATATTTTAAAAAAGTACCCAACTCGCCTGTACAGTGGGGTGAGGCGCTCATTTTGTAGCTCATGGTCTCAAAACACAGATTGGCTGGAATATTCATGTAAAAAAGATGCCATCTTCTGCTATGCATGTAGACATTTCGGTTCAAGTAAGTCAGATGACTTCACCACAACTGGCTACAACAACTGGCGCCATGCTCTTGTACGTGATAAGGGATTGGGAAGGCATGAATCAAGCAAAGATCCATAGATCTCTTAATGTTGCTCTCAAAGTGCACCAGATTGATGCTTTTAACTTCAATATTTAAAAAAAAAAAACTTCCCTGGGGAGCATGCCCCCGGACCCCCCTAGAGGAGGTGAGGACTCCCCTAGAGGAGTTGAGGACCCCCCTACCCCCTAGAGGAGGTGAGGACCCCCCTACCCCCTAGAGGAGGTGAGGACCCCCTAGGGTGTTAGGTCCACTCCCCACTTATAAAAATAGCACTTTACCACTGCACCCTCTCTAATCTCAGATGCACCCTGAGTCATTTTGTTCTGGAACCCGGGCCTGTTGGCATGCCTATTACAGCTGAATGCGGCGATTACCATTTTGTTCAGCAAAACGCCTCTCAAAATTATTAAGATCTAAAGCTTTAGTGCGTTTTGATTCAATGCTGAGTACAGCCAAAATTGACAGGCTCTTCTCTGTCATTGTAGACCGCATACCTCATTCCTTTCGTCTATTTGAGTCCGAATGCTTCTCGTTTTGCGTCTCGTTTTTCACCAAAGTAACCGCAAAAGAATGGCTAGGTATTTTAAATGCTAAAATGTAGTTTAGTGCAGCTCATTATACATCCAGTGAAGGGCAATGTGGTATAGCATAACAACTCTGTAGGCCCTTAAGGCTACTAACAACTTGTATTTCACGGCTTAGTTGAATACTCGATTCTGATTGTAAATTCTTAACATGTGACACGTTGTTAATACAGTACAGACCACTGTCAAGGACTATAATGAAGGTTGCTACGGAAGATCAAGAAAGAGAAAGGAAAAGAGGTTAAAAGACGGGGCGCTGGACGTCGGATAAATCACCAGAAGAAGACAGACAGGAAGTAAACAATAACAGGACACGGAATGGGCTCTGTATTTTGTTTAGTATATGGCCATGTACAGGCCCGGTTCCAGAACAAAATGACTCAGGGTGCCTCTGAGATTACAGGAGGCGCAGCAGTAGTAGGTTTACATGAGCAATAGTGGCCGGCAACGGCAATGAAAAATAGCAGTGATGGTCCCCAATGAGCAGATTATGGCATTTGTTATGTTTTGAAACAAAGCAAGTGAGAAAATTTCAAGTACTAAGTTAAAAGTGCAATCCTGAAATATTTCATATAGTCCAAAGTGGACTATGGCAAAGAAAAGCACAAAAGCTTTAAAACTGTAGTGATAAAACAAATGAGAACATAATGTAAATGAATGCAAATATTATTTAAACCAGCTCATGGTTTGAAATGGCAAACATTGAAAAGCAAAAGTATTATTAAAACAATGTACTAAATCAGGGATCAACAACTACATTTGTCCAAGGGCCACACAATGCTAGTCGAGCACGCTCAGGTACTGCGGACCGCATAAAGCTTAGCAGACTCTTCACGCTAACGAAGGAACGAAGGATTACTTCTAGGCAGGGTTGGGAGGGTTACTTTGTAAATGTAATCAGTTACTGGATACTGAATTCATGCTCTGAAAGTAATCAGAATACAGTTACGTATTCAGATTACTTTTAGAATACTTTTGGAACGCTTTATTTTTCCATAACAGATGGGTATGTTTTGGTGAACAGGCAGGGCTCGACATTAAGGACTGCCCGATGGCCCGGGGTCATCTAGTATTTAGCTCGGGCAATGAAGCCTCACCTGCTGGTTGCCCGATCGGGCAATCTATTATGCCAGTATCATGCAGTTTGCGGATCCAGTAATGAGTGACCCGACAGTAAAACTAAACATATCTATAACTAGTTTAGGTAGTTTGAGAGGGAATTAAAATAGCTACGTGTGATATTCTAACCTGAAGTGTGTGTTTTGTCCGCTCACCGCTGCATGTGATCATGCAGCGCTGCGTGTCGACTTGTCAGCAGCAGCTGATCTCTCTCTCCCGTCAGATTAGACTTCACTCGCTTTTATGTTCATATCGATCAGATCCAGCTAGTTCTAGCTAATGATATGACTACCTGCTTATTAAAAGACACCTAAAAAATAAGTGTCGCTATGCAACTGGGTGAGGCCACAAAGTATAGCGCAGCATTATGCATTTGTTTACATGCCCACCGGAACCCCAAGGCATTACCAACAGATCAACGCACAATCAACCCATACAGGACATCTCTTTCTCCACATTACGTGTTACACATTAGAATTGACTATTGTTGTCTGTCACATAAGTGGCGCAACTGAAGCGGTATTGCGCTAAAGGGAAATGGTTTTGACCTAAGAGATTTAGATTTGCCGGATAACGGGAACTCTGACGTCGCCATTTTGTGTGCTTCGCGGATGCGATCGGCTCCTCTCGACTGCTGCTCGGTCAGCTTCCGGATGAGGAAGCATTCATTCGACCAACTTACAGTCGATAACATTACAATTTGTTTTAACAGGGGCCATAATAGTGTAAATATTGTTTATTTTGGCAGTTACAACTGAATGTAATGTTTTCTACTTTTTTACATCTGGGAAGGCATTTGCCTTCATCAGATGGAAAGTGTCTTGACAAACAACTTAAGTATTTCTTATAGTTATGCAGGGCATGCAAGCGAAAACAAACACAAACAAACTTGAAATTGTACACTATAATATTGTGGTGGTTCATCTTATAATTCAGTCTAGAGAATGCACCAGACAGCATCTAAGACCTGCAAAAATCTTTTCTTTTCTAGGGGGAGGCCCCCCAAACCCTTCGTGCTATTTCATCTGAGCGAATTTTTCAGGGCAATCTCTATTGGGCTCAGGGCAGGGTCGGCTCCAGAACAAATCGAATGGGGGGGCAATCATTTACCACGGGGGGGCACACACATGCTGTAAAGTCTCTTGTCTCTCACACACACAGCACTGCACGCTTCATTAAGCCAAGTCTCACACTCTCTCACTCACAAACACACACACACACACACACACACACACACACACACACACACACACACACACACACACACACACACACACACACACACACACACACACACACACACACACACACACACACACACACACACACACACACACACACCTCCCGTGTTCCGTTCTTTTTCCTCCCCCTCTTTGCAAGCATGCCACAGCATGGGGCAGGTTAGACACTCTGAATTCACTAAATGTACAACTTTTTCTCCATCAAAATGAACAAATGAGACATGAAATAACATCTACAGATCAAGACGAAGCGAATGGAAGCGGTCCCAGCCTCGTAGCTGTGAACAGCTGTGATCGCAGGAAAATGCTGTTACAAAGATTTCTCAGTATATCTCCGGGACATTTCCCTGGCTTTCCCACCGTCACAATGGACAAACGAGACATGAAATAACATCAACAGATCAAGACGAAGCGAATGGAAGTACCCCCGGAGCAAGGGCGCCGGAAGCAGGGGGGCCAGGGGGCCATTGGCCCCCCCACTTTTCAGCCCTGCCCCACATTTTCGCAGCAGCAGATGCCGCGGAAAACTGTACAAATCCCGTTTCAATAATTCCCCTCTACTCTAAAGTCGCATCTAAAACGCGATCTGATCTAGCTGTGTACATTTTGTTATTTTTGATTGTTATATTCAGTCTCACTAGCTTCAGGCATGTTTGAAGCTTGTAAAGGGAAGATGACAGCTCTCACTCGCCACTCTGCTGTTCCTCAGCGCCGCTCCCCCTCCCTCCCGCTGAAATTATGAATGTAAGGTGTAGGCCTATAGTAATCATAGATAACACGGCAGGGTCCGTTACAGTTTGTTTTTATCTGATTTCAAATAAGCAAAGTCTTGGCTTTCAGTACATTAAACTTGTTTCGGCAAATTCAGATGATAAATAGGCCTACAACTTTGAAGCTTGTAACGGAATAATTACAAGCGGAGAACGGAGTAATTTAACGTCACTGCAGGCATAACAACAGCCGGTGTTTCTCGTGAGTCTTTTCCCCGGGAAACAAACACAATACACACAAACGCAAAAATACACAAACACACACGTATATACACGCGGCGCGGAACACTGTACAAATCCCGTTTCAATAATTCCCCTCTACTCTAAAGTCGCATCTAAAACGCGATCTGATCTAGCTGTGTATATTTTTTTTATTTTGTATTGTTATATATATTCAATCTCATTAGCTACACGCATTTTTTAAGCTTGTAAAGGGAAGACCACAGCTCGCCTCTCACTGGCCACTCTGCTCTTCCGCAGCGCCGCTCCCCCTCCCTCCCACTGAAATTATGAATGTAAGGCATAGTAATCATAGATAACACGGCAGGGTCCGTTACAGTTCGTTTTCATCTGATTTCAAATAAACAAAGTCTTGGCTTTCAGAATATTAAACTTGTTTCGGCAAATGCAGATTATAAATACAGGTTTGAAGTTTGTAATGGCATAATTACAAGCGGAGAACTGAGTAATTTAACGTTACAACAGGCATAACAACAGCCGGTGTTTCCCGTGAGTGCAGTAATCCAAACGAAAATATCTTCCCTCCGTAGTATTTTTGATAATTTGCTCCGCTAATAATCAATCAGATCGATGGATTCCAGAGAAGAGAAACACTTTAAAGGCCTTTTTCTCAAAACGATGACTCTGTAACAGTCATTATATAATGTGACATATTTTGCTTAATATTTGGAGTACAAAAACAATCCTGATCTAATTAGAAAGCTAGGAATCAAAATGTGTCTTCGGGTCAATGCGAACGATTTCGATGGAGCAGGTCACTTTGCATTAGGTAAAATAAAGCAGGCAGACATAACAGGAAGAATATGTACATTTTAACCCAATCAAATAGGACATTGTCACACCATTCAAATGTATCTATGTAAATTACAACCAATAAAAAAGCTTAGATTTGTTTATTTGTTACGTTGTTTACTTTATTTGTTACGTTGTTCTGCTGTGTGTGTCAGCCGTTAACCTAGAGATATAAAGAATATATACACTTGCAAACATGTCAGAAGAACCAGCGCAGAAGAAAACTAAATACGGTCAATCTAAACTTAAATTTAACAACTGGAAGGTCACATCCCTGACTACCACATCTCCGGAGGCTGGACCTTCTTCAAACAGCGAAGCCAGATGAACCCAAAAGCAGCAGCTCTAGTCTGCGGCCGCAGAAACTGTCAAAACCGCCACCGACCCCACCGCCGCCGTTGTTGAACCGAAACAGGCTGGTTCCAACTGCATGGAGGTTTGCTGTCGGGACATTGAGGCGGTTAAAGCTGTACAGCTAACTATCAGAAAAAAGGAGACCGCTAGTAGATTATTTGGGCAAAGAGAAGGTACTTCAACGCAGAATGGTACAAAAACAGAGTGGTTAATTCTTTGCAAAACCACTAAACGATAGTGATAAATTGCGATGTTAACAACCTCATGATAATCTCTTTTTTTTTTTTACTTAGGATCATACCTGTGTTTAGTCTAGAAAAAGGTGAATGTGTGCATTTTATTATAAAATTGTGTATATTTACAGACTGTTGCAAACACTAAGAAGCTTATAAACATCAGGTTTAAAACTAAGAGCTTTACAAAAAAGTAACACAATTAAAGATGTTTGGAGTTTTATTTGAGTTATTCATTTACATTTTTTGTCAAAGAGATGCTGATTTGAAACCGTTGTAGCCGTTACGGCATTTCCTGTTTCTGCCGGAGAGAGGGGAGTTTGTCCCAAAGCTTGCCGCTGTATTTACTCCCTCCATCTGACAGGAGGGAGCCTCATGTGTCACTCCACGGAGTTCACTCCGTCACGGAGGGGGAGTGTCTAGGGCGTAGTTTGGGATTGGGCCATACACACGCACTTTTTTTGGCCCCCCCAATTCTAAAATGAATCCGGCGCGCCTGCCCCGGAGTCATAGCATGTGTAAATCGAGACGAAAGATCTCTCTCTCCCCCGCCTGCTTGCGAGGGGGAGGGGCAGTTTACACACACACGCAGCTGCTGCATGCAGCAACGCACACACAGGGAGGAGATTGCAGAGAGAACGCACTGCCCTGAAAACTCCCCTTGAATTCCTCCAGACTCAGAAAAAGTCAAAGTTCACTTTTTGAAGATCCATAGAAAAAGGGTGAAAATTAAAAAAAGTATTCGAAAATAGTGCCTCATAAGGCGGGTAGAGTCCCTTGAAAACTCCCCTTGAATTCCTCCAGACTCAGAAAAAGTCAAAGTTGACTTTTTGGAGATCCATAGAAAAGGGGTGAAAATGAAAAAAAGTATCCAGAAATAGTGCCTCCAAAGGCGGGTAGAGCATCGTGATTGTTCTCAGGCCTCCCTCCACATTTACAGCCAGCTCATGTCTTCTTCCCTCGGCCTTCCTCCCGTGCTCTGTCCACTTTATTTTCCTTGGCTTCCATCTTGTTTGGCTGCATTTCTTTCTCCGTCCGTGTTTTGCACCTCCTTCTTCCTTCCTCCGTCTCAATTTCCCTCCTTCTTCCGTGTTCCGTTCCACAAA
This sequence comes from Notothenia rossii, assembly GCF_949606895.1. Taxonomy (NCBI): domain Eukaryota; kingdom Metazoa; phylum Chordata; class Actinopteri; order Perciformes; family Nototheniidae; genus Notothenia; species Notothenia rossii. The sequence goes on along the minus strand of NC_136906.1, from coordinate 41,237,410 downwards.
CACACACCCCCCCACACACAAATACACACACGCACACACACACACACCTACACCTGCAAGTGTGTTATGTAGCACCCTCTGTTGTTGTTACCTATTTCCGCCAGCGGGTCATATTGACCCCACCCCCTTTCACATAAACATGACGTGTTGCTATAGCAACGCCTTTTGTCTACTGCGGTTCCCACTACTGACTGTAGTGAATGAGTGCGCTCCCGCTCACCTGAGACTGCTCGCGCTGCGCTCCGCAGCAAACAGCTGTGGGGCGATTTGAAAGTACGTTATGCTGGCCGGGGTGTCTAAATAATGCTGCGGGCCATTTATAATGTCGAGCCCTGTTCATATGAACAGCTGAGACTCCACAGATCAGGTCAGAGGGCCTGGCGATCCACTAGCAAAACAAACATCCAGTAGGCTATTAACCTTACTGTTTTTACTAACAGTAACCAACTAATACTTTTCATAAAGTGCATATTTATTCCAAACTCACAATATATATATCCTTCCAGTAATAAAACGTAATGCACAATGCAATGGTACACAGTATCCAAAGTCTTTAGGCACTGGTTAGAGGCATTCATGTAGGCTAAAGCAGATCGCCAGAATCCAATACTGGTAAAAACTTTACAGAGATCAAATGTTTCCTTGTCTGAAAGGAGAAACCTAATTTTAAAACAACATTTTCAGTGTGTGACTTGAAAGATAAGTTCTGATCAATAATAAAAACCTAAATATTTGTATGTAGTGACCCTTTCAATGTCAATGTCAGTCCCTTGAACAGTAAAAATGTTGGGGAGAAAATAAGTTAACTTTTTGCCATTTGAAAATATAATGAGTTTGGATTTGTCTGCATTTAATACTAACTTGAGTTGAGATAAATTAGATGGAATAACATCATTGCTAAAAATAACAGTATCATCTGCATAAAAATGGAAAGCAGCCTTTGATAAATTATTACAGAGATTATTTACATATATGGTGAAATTATTGGTCGGGTTCCATCAACTTTCAGTGTGTAAAAGGAGTCTCCTATTTCCTCCACGATAGCCTCAGTCACCACATTGCCGAGTGTACTTATGAGTTCATTTTGCATTTCGTGACAAGTGTAAGTGGCGTTTCGAGGGATTGATTTCACTACACCAGCCAATTTGGGGTCTTTTTTTATCGTATAGTCCAGCAGGGAGAGGAAAAGGCCACGGCCCCCCTCTGACATGTTATCAAAAGCCTCTATCTTCCCTCGTAAAGGCAGCTGGTTTTCCACCAGAAATCAATAAGAGAGGAGATATAATACCTGTTTTTTCGTAGTTGGTCTGCGTTAACCAGTGTAGAAATCTCCTTTCCAGTGCTGGCACGCCTCTCTCGCTCCTTCCACATTGCATAGCAGGAGAGATGCTCCTTTGAATTTGCATGTTTCTGAAATCCCTTGTCTCTCTCCACCGCATTTTTCCAGTTACGGAAGCCAACAGACATAAATGCATCCATTCTCCGGGTTTTGCTAGACTGCCGACAACAGAAACAAAATGCAGCATCGGCCTTGACACTGTATTCAAGCCAGTCTCGGTTGTGATACCAAGCAGAGACAAACGAACGCCTCCTGCCAGTGAGGATGCTGTAAGGGTACTGTTTTATGAAGATTTGTTTGGGCTGATCAGTTCCAATATCATCTATGGGTTGTTGAATTCCAGCGCTAACGTTAGCTGCAGCAGGTGGATGGGCTTGGCAGGCAGGTTGGCTGGTCGAAGAGCACGGCTCCAGCTCTTCAGAGGTGGTGCCGCCGGCGATGCTGGAGATGGGTGCATTATTCCCTTCGTTTTCAGGAGGTGGAGGAGGTGGAGGACTTGGAGGAGGCCGTGTAGCAGCTGCACCTTGCAGCCATTTACGTATATCCATTACTTTATTACTGTCCGACAGTCCGAGCATTAGCTTCGTCTCACTGACTTGCTAATTATGCGCGTATTTTTTGAATTAATAACAACAAATCAAAGGCCGGGGTCATTGGTCAAGAAACACACCAATCACCAGTGAGCACACCTCAGGCTGTGTTTTTTAATTTATATTCTTTATTTCTGATTTATTTCACACAAAAAAGATTTAGTGGAAACGTTTTCACTTATAATATTATAAATTTTAAAAAAAATTAAAACGGCAAAGTGGCAGGGCTTGCCTGGCCTGGCAGGGGGGGCACAGTGACTCATTTGGGGGGGGCATGGCCCGCGAATGCCCACCCATGACGCGGACCCTGGCTCAGGGCCATCTGTAAATTAGCTTAGATGGCCCACAGGGCCATCTCCCAAAATCCTTAATGTCATGCACTGACAGGAGACACTTGTTTTACTGTTTTAATGGCTTATCAAGAACTCAAACACAACATCTTGGTGTCATTCTGGACAGCTCCCTCTCATCTGCACCCCTCATAAAAAACATCACCCGGACTGCATTCTTTGTAGGCTACTGTCTTAAAACCTTTCCTTGGAAGATGTTATGAATTATAAGGTGTCCTTGGGTGCTTTGAAAGGCACCCCTAAATAGAATGAATTATCATTATTATTTATTATCTGAAACGATGTAATAACTTTTAAAACCTTTTCCAGTCACTTGCCCCATGCATTCAGCAGCAGCAGGCCATTCACTTTGATTTGATCCCGTTATGAAATGTCATCATTTCGACAATAAATCAATTTTACATAAACGTTAACTTGCACATTTTATCTAACCATCTCCGTTTCTAACTTTCAATATTTAAAAAGAGATCTCTCTCTCTCATCTGCGTGCGGGGGCGGGGCCTCACAGACACGCTGCATCTCTCTCTCTCGCTCACAGACATGCTGCAGCGCTGTGCAGTGTGCACACAGTTCTGCCGGTAATGAATATTATATTTTGTGAGGAAACTTTTCCACCAATAATTCCAATAAGTATTCCAAAATGTATTCACTTCAGGTTTACGAAAGTAACTGTAATCAGATTACTCGTTTTTCAAATGTAACGCCAGCTGAATACACCCAGCTAACAATTGCACGTGGCTGCCACGTTACAGCCACGTGATGCTGTTGTTGTGACAACGTGGCAATTTACGTGGAGGCCACGTGATTTTGTATGGTTGAAATAACGTGGTCACCACATTGAAATGTAACGTTGAAATGTAACGTTCACACCACCTTTAGACCACTTTCTATTTGCAATTATATTTTCTTTCGATTAGCTTTAATTATGTCAAAGTAATCAACACAACTCACATTTTAATAATACACTTCTTAGACAATTTTATTTGCATTTCAATGGTTCAAATGCATAATACATCATGACATGATTCAAATTGACAGATAGATATATATCAATAAGAAATTCCATAAACCCATAATTAATTTTAGGACATGTAGACAGTAGAATGATATTTTTTATCATATTTCTACAATTATGGAAATTTAAATATTCCCTGCAAACTTAAGGTGTATAAGTAACCAGTTTAATTTGTATGTTCCTGAACAAAAGAACATAATGAAGCCATGGTCAAATGTAGTAACACAAAGAGGGATATAAATGATATCAAATGCAATCTCTTTATATGAAGGCATAACAGGTTTACCTAAACTATTTTCTAAGTACCTCAAGGAAATAACCTAACAATAGATAAAACATTGTCCAAGGTAATACAATAATAGCTGGCCAGCTGAATATTTGTGGCTTTCGAAACGAGACCTTGTAGACTAAATGAACATTTACGTTGGTGGCGCTATATGTATTTATTCAGTTATTATATATATGAATGGCAGTAACATGTATCTACTACGTAGGTGAATTTAAATGAAATAAAATATGTATTTATTCAGTTATTATATTTTGTGTACAAGCTGGCCGAAACGTCCGCCCCGACAAATATACCTGGCCAAAACGTACGTTGGCCGAAACGTCCGTGCACCAATGACCAGGCATAATATGTGAAATGTTAATCTGAATCTGTATCTGTATCGACTGCAGATGCGACGCTCTTCCTTCTCTTTGCAGCAGGTTCCTAAAAAGCAAGAACGCACATTAGGGAATACATGGTATATTAGAAATATACCATGTATCTATTGTACCATACATGTACCATGTACCATACCATCTATTAGAAATAATAGAAATAAAATCCTTAATTGTTCCTAATTGATGAGTAGTGATAATGATAACTAACTTTGTGAGAATGCAAAGATTTAAGTACTGATGACACATACTATATGTCAAAGTGGTACATTTATGTGATATGTAAATGCTTTATTGACAGACATTTGGAGAGATGGACCAAATATTTAAGTAAGTCACTAGAATCCACTATCACCTTGTATTTTGGCCCTCCTTTTTTCTTCGGTGCATATTTGAGATTTTCGGACAGTTGCTCCTCCACCTCGGAAGCCTTGGCTTTAGGATAGTTTTTCAAGCATGCTCCTGTAGGAAAAGTAGCACCAAACTGCTAACCCCAAGCAATGCACGGAAGAAAGGAAGAGTAACAAGTATATGTACTGGTGAAAGAATTAACACTAAAACAACTATTCCTCACAAATCTAAACTAAATAATCCTAAGGCAGTTTTATATTTTAATATTTGTAATTAGAATGGTATTCACAGACGAACACAGGATACATCCCCCAAATCTTTACTGGCACCAAATATTCAAGATGGCCAGACAAATGGGTTTCTTGCTGAACCATTTCCCTCATTATCATGATCACCCACTGGGGACCAGTATCTCGCACTTGGAACCAATATCCCCATTAGCGCCGATGTAGGATCAATATCCCCCATTATCACCCACCTGGGACCATTATCGCTAACCGAGATGATTACCCCCCATGAACAGCTGAAAAATGTACGCGGTAGTATGGCCAAACCCCGGAGAAAATTAAGAAAATCCAAGATGGCCACAACAATAAAGATATAAAAATAGAATCAGCACCAAAATCATGAGGGTTCTTGGCCCATGGATGACCAATACTCATACAAATAAGTAAATTAGAATGTCACATAGTTTTTGAAAGATCCACTAACGAAGATGCAGACCCAGACACGTACCCACTCATGCACATGAAACATAACATCCCCAAAATGGTCGTTTCGGTTATAATAAATGATAATCAACATGTTATATTGAGTATCTCTGGAGTGCATCAGGCGAGCTTCATAAAATACTGAAGAAGCAATTGCATGCCATTTATGACTTAAACATTTACTGATGAGGACCTTGGTGACCGACAGGTCAATCAACGCGTTCTTGCCCTTCTTTCCCTTGAGGCTATACGTTGACCATAAGGCATTGGTTCCCAACTTGGAGAGCATCCTCCGGATGGTGTCTCCGATGTTGTGGCCACCCAAGGAAGTCATATAGCATGTCTGCAATGTAGATAATTAGTTTTCTTAGTAAAAAACCCTTGAGTACATCCAAGTGAAAATGCTAAATTGTCAGATATATATAACAAAGGCAGCATTGAATATAACTACTACAGTTTTGAAATAATTCAGTGGTCCCAATTATGTCTATCTATCTATCTATCTATCTATCTATCTATCTATCTATCTATCTATCTATCTATCTATCTATCTCTCTATCTATCTATCTATCTATGCCTGCCTGTCTGCCTGACTGTCCGTCTGCCTGCCTGTTTAGCTGTCTGTGTGCCTGCCTGTCTGTCTGCCTATCTGTCTGTATACCTGTCTGTATGTGTGCCTGCCTGCCTGTCTGTCTGTCTTGGTGTCTGCCTATCTGTCTCTTTGGAAGATGGAGTTACTTCTTCATAAAATTTAAGCGATTCTTAACAAAATAAGTTTTTCTTTCACAATGGAACATACAAATTGTCTCTTGAAGGCCTTATCTGTAAGCCTCTCACAAAGCCTATCCAGCTCCTCAGTACTGCTGACAGGGTCTGGTAGTACATCGTCCAACTCCTCTCCTGCTGCTCTGCTGGCACTTGTCAAGAAGCGCAGCATTCTAAGGATTTCCCCCTGTGACTCTTCAAGGTTTTGCATACGCATCAGCATCCTGCTCTCTAGCAAGATAACACAATTCCACATTTTTAAATACTATGCTTAGAATTTGCATCTATTCACCCACATACATGTATAATGCATTAAGGCAATTGCGACAAATGATTCATTACATTTCATGTTGCGTTGAAGTTAAACACATATTTCAAGCAACGGCAAGTGCTAGATCCCAAGCTAAACGTAAATGGAATGAGAAAAAAATGCGAAAAGGATGCCATAATCATCAATCAATTTGTCTCAAAAGAACACAATGTTTAGAATGAAGAAATCCAAATTGAATATTTTCTGGATCACAATTTTGAAAAATATTCTTGAAGTAAAACTGTTACATTAGGCTTTGTTACCTGTTGGCTCACTTTCAGGATTTATTGCAGCAGATGTAGAAGCTCTGGGTGTTGTGGGGGTGCTGAAAACATAACATGAAATTATTACTTCACTGCAGTACATGCCAACAGTAAGCCATAGTTACATGGCATGAGTAGTAACAGAGATTCGCTACAGCTTAATATCAGATTGGTCTAATGTACTACATGTACTAGTCTAAATGCTTTAGCACAGGGTGACTGTACCAATGAATGGCCTAGACCAATCATGGTGAGCAATGAGATATACATGTACGTACTACTCTCAGTAAATACTTGGGTAAAACTACAAAGCCTCAGATTCCTTACCTGGTATGGAAGGGTTGCTTTCCTCCACGATGATCCTCAGACAGTCGTGCACTTGAAGTCATCACTGTATACAGAGATAGTAATGTAATTAATTTATAAATGTCTGTATCAGAATATTTAAATTAATATAAAGTGAAAGGCTAAATGGAGCAAAGTGAAAACAGTGGTGCCCCTTTTGAGTGACCTCATTTTAAGACCACCTCTCTTGGGAGACCACTACAGCATGCACCAATGGCTACACATCCCGTGCTATCAATTTGTCTCAAAAGAACACAATGTTTAGAATGAGGAAATTACAATTGAATATTTTCTGGATCACAAATTTCAAGAATATTCTTGAAGTAAAACTTTTACATTAGGCTTTGTTACCTGTTGGCACACTTTCAGGATTTATTGCAGCAGATGTAGAAGCTCTGGGTGTTGTGGGGGTGCTGAAAACATAACATGAAATTATTACTTCACTGCAGTACATGTGTTGGCATGTACTGCAGACCTCATATTTAAGACCACGTCTCTTGGGAGCCCGCAACATCATGCACCAATGGCTACACATCCCATGCTATTGAACCTCTTATGAGAGACCACCCTTTATGACAGATCGGTTTGGCTTGGCAGATGGGGTGGTCTCTCAAGAGGACCAATGTATATCATTACTCGAAACAGTTTTTTTTTTTAAATATGAAGACAAATGCACAATGTCAATAGTCCTAAATACCTGATCTTGTGTCACTGTTAGGACACACAGGAGACTGGATTCTATGCCCAGAAATAGACCTGGAAGGGGTACTGGTACTTGGTGATATCGCTCTCGGTGCAGAACAGCCTTAAACAGAATTTAATGAGTGCGGTTATCGATAATACATTATTAATGCATTTTTCATTAGGACATGAAAGCAATACTTTATTTTCACTGCAAGAAGATACTCCCAAAATATCAATTTACCGGTACTGATCTACCTGGTAGCCTACTGCATAAATGTCTGTACCAAAAAGTAATCATTGTTCTATATGTCAAAATAGCCCATAGTTAGCCAGTTAGATACTGTGTTTAAGAAAAGGTTGGACCTCCTGGGAATAAAATTAGCATACAAGATAATGCTGTTTTTTTCCTTTTGTGACTCAAGCTTCATGTTGAAACAAAAATAATTGAAATTAACAGTTGAGGATATAGCTCTACTTGATCCTTGTGCCAACCTCATTTACCATTTGTCCGTTGAGGAGGTGTTGGTAGCTCGGCCAGAACTAGAGCAGGGACACTGTCACTTGCCTCCAGTATCTCCCCTTCTTCGTCTGTATTAACATTATTTAATAAAGATTAACAGGTGAAGTGACGCACCACATTAAATGACATTTAATAAAGAAAACTGAAAGGGTTCATATTTCTTATTCCGTTGAACTGTGTTTCTATTAATTTGTGGCAATTATGAAGCCATCTATGTCGTCACATATTTAAATATACTCTTATGCCCAATTCTCTGTATTTACCATCAGCATCTTCAGTTTCTGAAACCTGAAACTTTGCAGGCTTCTTCGTTTTCCGTCGACATTCTTCTGTGTCAGTCTCTACATTGGAGGTATCCTCAGCCTTTCTCGCCCTTTCTTGAGCCTTCTCATAGGTGTCTGAAGTTGGAAACAATATGTTATATTAAGAGACCTGATATACTGACAAGGTAATAAAATTAACGTCATTCTGTTTCCTTTTTTCACTTCAATTTATTACAGTTCCCGCTTAGTACACAAAACTAGCATAAATTATGTACTTAATCTAACGTTTCAAACTGTAAATATTAAATGCTTCCTACCTCCAAATGAAAATATCCTAACTTCATAAAGCTTCCATTTCTCTTTGTCAGGCAGCTCCCCTCTCCTGGCTTTTGAAGAGGCTCCACCCCTTGCTGGCCAATAGCAACACAGACGCTGAAATATAACAGCAGCAACTGAATGTAGTTAAAATGTTTTAATGAATTGCGTAGTGATATACAGTGGTCCTGTATTGAGATCAAGGGCTATACATCCCATGTTATTGAAACTCTTATGAGAAGTGACCTCTCTTAAGAGACCACTTTTTTGGCCCAAGGGGTGGTCTCACGAGGCCTGTAGATAGTAAAGATGATAAAAGCTTAAGGCGCAGTCACCGAAATGTCACTAACACCCCCCCCCCCCCCCCTTGACTCCTGACTAGTACACCTCCACTGAGTGTGGAGGGAGTGGAAAAGTGCGTCCACCAGTGGGAAAAAGGGCCAAAATTCCTCTAAAGGGGGAAGAAAAGCCCCCTAGACACCACCGCCCCAACCAACCACATATGTGAAACGCTTTAAGTTCCATTTTTTATCAAACGGCTGCAAACCCATATATTTGACAATGTTCCAAGTACATGCATGTATTTACTTACATCTCTTGTTGACAGTATCCATGACTTGTGGACGACTTCAACAGCCATCTCGTCCACAAACTCTACTACAACAAATTCGCCCGACATCTTTTACCTGAAGACCAAGACACAAAAGCTGTTTATCACTAAGCTTACTATCATATATTTAATTGCTACATCATCTGTGGTATACTTTGGATAAACTATAACCCATGCAGAACAACTAAATACTTGCAAACTTTGTAGCAGTGGTGCTTATTGAAATGAAATAATGCATTTAACTATTATAATCCATGCAGAATGGTAAGAAACACCGCCTTTCTGCCATTCCCTTTCTCAACCATGATGGCTTTAGTGTGGAGGCTTTTTCTTGTCAGGAGCTTCATGCAGCTGTCGTTCAAGTGGATGCAATATACTCCAATAATCTGGGAATCGCAGGGCTCCATGAAGACAGATTCAGTTCTGTTGTACACCCTGCACAACACTTTCTTATTTCCCTCTTCATCTTTCTCATTTGATAAAGCCACCGCCTCACAACAAGATGGACCATCCAAAATAAATGCATTGTTCGGCTTCTGTAGTTGCATGGTGCTTTCTGCCCTTGTCAAACATGTTGTGCATGGAGCGTTTTCCAACTCGTGAATCCTTTTCACAATCTGTGCCAGGGCATTCTTCCCAGAACGGACCATTCTCTTCATCTTATGGAGGTAGTTTTCAAATGGGAATGCCGCACAGCTGTCCAGGCTTCCAAACCGCTCAGCATCAGCGGATATGTGGAGCATGGCATGCACGTTGTACACAAGGAACTCCTTGCCATAGAGTTCACGACCCCTCCGTACAAAGTAGACTAAAAGGTTGTGAGCATACTCCTTATGAATTTGCACAAGAGTTGGTGAAACAAGAATGCACATAGCAACAGATATGGCCATGAAATGATCATAAAGGTCATTCCTAAGAATGCCTTTGAGCACCAGCTTTCCTGTATACAGCAAAAATTGACGGTACTCAGTAGCCTTCCATCTTTCAATATCTCCAAGGCCTCTGGGTTTCCGCGCAAAACTATTTGGAATACACCTCCGAAGGTCCAGAAGTTTTTCACTGATTTCTTCTATGTGTGTCGCAGGGAGCCTCATTTCCTTTTTGCCTCTGACCCACAGAAGAATTAGCCTTCGTGTGACCCCAAGACAGGCCTGGTGCATATAATCCATAGAAAATACATTCACAGCATCCACTTGAAGAATAGTGAAAGGGGAAACTCCTTTATGGTGTTCTTCTTGAGACTGATCCCTGAATGACTGGTTTATTCTTAGCACAATGTTGTCAATGTCTTGGTATGTCAGCCTGCCATACCAAACACCTCTCTGCGTACATTTTTCACAACCGTAGTATCCAGAATACTGTTTTGTAGCCCGCACCATTGCTTTTGCAGGAGCATCGCAAACGATGCACTTCAGTATCACTTGAATTGCATTGTCCTTGTACTGAATGCCATGTTGCAAGATGTGATTCAATTCTGTTATTGTGTCAAGTAAGAAATCTAAATTGCTTGGTTTTGAATTGCCACATGTTATGGCAACAGGGAAGACAGTGACTGGTTCCATCATTATTGCACACAAGACTGGCCACACACATGTATTTGAGCTGCGGAAAAGAGGGAGACCATCGATATTGAAAGAAATTTCAATGCTGTCTGTATTGTGCAGTATTTCCTGGGGGTACTTGTCCAAGGTCTTCACCAAGGAATCTTCAAGTCCCAAATATACATAACTCATGCCCGATTTTTCTTCAGTTGTCACCTTCTTGTCTGTTTTTAATAACGTACGAGCTGTTGATGGCAGATTCTTATGTCCAATCTTCTTGAACACTTTGAGTAGGTCATCTACTGCCATATGTTTTATTTGGTGTGCATTGACCCATGGCACTAAGTATTCAGCTACCGGTACATGTTGTTCTTCTTCTTCTGATTCAGATGAAAGGATGACTGGATTTGCGTCAATGAAGTCCCACATTGACCCATCATCATCGCTCTCAGCATCAGCATTTTGTCCATTTTCTTCTTCCACAGACTCGCTTTCCAAAGTAACATGTTCATTCATTGGAACATCAGCTGCCTCATCTGAATTGCATGCAACATCTAACACAAAGTCAATAATGTCACTATCACTGTCACTGTGTCTTGTCTGGACCTTTTTATTCATACGTGATGCCGATCTTTTGGCTGAAACCCACTTTCTATTGTATTGTGTACGACGCCGCCTCTTCTCATCCATTTTGCTGCAAAACAAGATTGCGCATGCATATGATCAAATTAAAATAAAAAAACATGCCCATGCAGGGGCGGATCCAGGAATTGAAAATAGGGGGGGGGGGGCACACGCCAATGGGGGTGGGGGGGGGGGCGCAACCACAAGCTAGGGGAGCCTTCAGACATCCTGGTCTGTGAAATTACATGGTCTAGGCCAAAAAATAGAGGGGGGGGGCAAGCCCCCCTGGATACACTACTGCCATGCACCACTGCCTGCACGGTAAGATTGTATGTTCCTCATTTCTTTTAAGTTAAGAATATGAGCGATCAACAAATATTACTACTTTTTGCCCCATTGCAATTTGTACAAGGTTTAGTTGCAAATGCTGATGGAAGACTATTGATTACTTCAGGATGTTACTTTTTCCAACTTAATCAACTTAAATAAATTCAGGGCAAAAGATAATCATAAAAACATAATTTCAACTGGCTGAAAACTATCAACCAATGTCCATTCAAAAACATAAAGAGGCTGTTACTCTGAAAAGTAGAATTTTGCATAGATCTAGACTACATAAAAAATATATATATATATATAGCAGCCATAATTTAGCATCCTCTAGCTTTCTTGATGGAAATTCACAAAAAATCTGCAGTGTTCAACTTCACATTGTCATCTAAATTACCCTTCTAAAGTTCTATAACCTTAAATACCAACTTCTAGCATTGAAGGACCTAAACACAGTGTGTACCTGTGTTTAGGTCTTTCTTAGCCAACTTCATGCTCTATTAATAATCTACAATAAAGAGCCAGTGACGGATCCAAAGGGGGCGGGGGGTGCATTGCAGCAAGGGGCGCATGCCCCCCCCCCCCCCATATGTGTTGTCCTAGACTGTGTAATTTCAGACCAGGATGTCCCTATTAAACTTGTGGTTGCCCCTCCCCCCCCCTATTGGTCGCCGAAATCACATACAGTCAAGCTGTGTCCACTCTATAGCCCATCGAGCATCCGTATGCATGGCCTATACTATTACTATGGCCCAACACTACGAGACTGCCAACGAAGCACAGCACTGGTCGCCCTACTCCTGGTGCCCCCCCCCCCCCTGCCACCACAACAGTACCACTCTACGTCCAGCCCCCCCCCCCCCTCCTCCTCCTCCTCCCGCCCGCCACAACTACAGATACATGCCTGCCTTACCGATCTACGTCCACCCTCTCCCTCTCCCACTCCTCCTCCCGCCCGCCACAACTAGTCTACAGACATTGGCGCGACGCGGTAACTTCGCTGGCTCGCTGCCAACTTTGCTGCAGCCTCTTGGAACTAACTAACTGTATGATCACTGTTGACTCTCGAGTGGTTGTAAAACTACTATAATCTGATAATGGCGGTTACGAGGGCTGGGCGCAGTGTGGGCGAGCGTGGCTAGCTCTATTAGGCTTGCACCTGGTCAGCCTGTCGTAAATTCCTTTACATTCCCATAGAGTACGTTCGTCTATTAACTGGGTAGTCGCTATCTATCGAAAAGTCGGGACATATCTCAACCAGATATAGATCTCCCACGGATTTAATGTAAGCTTTGTTCACACAGCCCAGCGGCCCTGCTGAAAAAAACAACATGGAGGCCGAGTCCGAGATTAGGCCACACATGAGGCCACAAGGCACCTGCTTAATTTCGGCAGAAAAAGTGTAAAATATGCTGAGAGCTGTGCATAGAACACTCCCCCATATGTTCATGACCCGAATTACAAAACTTTAAAAAAGGATGGCTTCCTTACCTGCAAGTATATTGAAAGTTCTTGACTTGAATAAAAAAAACGCGGTTTAGGCCTAACGTTCCAGAGATTGACAGCGTGTCCTCGTTTTCGCAGATCTGTTTAACCGTTTGTAGGTCGCTGAACGGCATTATTTTTAACCAGCGCTAGTGGGGGCATCGAGGGACAGGAAAGGGTGTCGAACTGGGAAAAACGATCGAATAACTGTCTGTTTTGCAAAATACATCCCATCTTCTGGGAGAATAGATGGATATTTGAGGGACTATATAATTTGTATGCGTATGGATCGACCAGGATGTGAAGTGGTAAATCCAGAACACTGAGAAAAGGCGCGAACGAAATTTGCCGTGATTGGTTGAATTCTTAGGCTGGTGAGAGCATATACAGTTATAAACATCAACAGCAACAAATGGACGAACAATATTCAACTACATAGTAGAGTAGACTCCATCTATTTGCATACAAATCATATGTATGTGCACCCACTTGCATGGAAAGGAAAACGTTATATTTCAACGTGGCCACAACGTGGTATTTTCTTTGTAAAACCACCCAAGTAATATTTTTTGCACCAATTACTATCCTTCAAACTCATATTCTGACAAAAAGGAAATAAATAAATAAATCTATAACATTAAACAAATCAGTATTTTTAGACGGGTGCTTGTGGTGAACCACAACGTTGGGGCCACGTGGCTACCACGTTGTGCACACTTAGACGGGTGCTTGTGGTGAACCACAACGTTGGGGCCACGTGGCTACCACGTTGTGCACAGTGCCACCAAACTACCACTTTTAGGCCACGTGGTGGCAACGTGGCGTGTTAGCTGGGCAGTTAGCCTACTTGATTTTTGTATTCTGATTACGTAACGCTGTTACATATATTACATTACATTTACAACCCAACCCTGCTTCTAGGCTACTGTCCCGCAGCTCCTGCCTCTCTGTTGGACTCTGTTGCAGCGGGGCTACTGCTGTGGAGCGCACAAAGCACTCTTCACAACGAAGGATCAATTCTTCTTCAAGGCAGGGAAGGTTTCGCAGTACGCAGTCTACTGTCCTGCAGCTGCTGCCTCTCTGTTGGACTCCGGTACTGCACCTTACTCACGAGACGTTGTAAAAAAGAAAAATGGGCGGGGGACGAACGCAGTAACCACTCCGCCAACGCCTAAGTCACCCCCCTCGCGTGGGCCGGATGAGAATGTCTGGCGGGCCGGATGTGGCCCGCGGGCCGCCAGTTGGTGGTCACTGTACTAAATCATCACCTTGGTCCCATCATAGCCTATACTCTGGGAAGAGAATATTTACTGTGCTTGAAAACTGGTTCACATCATCATGTGAGGTTGACTTTGTGACCTGTAGAACATTTCAGCTGCAACATTAGCTCGTTGATAAGCTTGGGATATGAGATAGTTTTGTAACCATTCGTGGTGAAGGCATCTGTGCTATTGTATGCATTCTTTTTTACTCAACATTTCTACAGGCATGGCAGAATATGGCACTATTTTTACATTAATATTCTAGCCATTGTCTATTTTTATACCACGAAATGACCGCCTAACCCCACTGTACAGACGGGTACTTGTTTAGATATACCTGGGCAGGCTCTGTTTTGCCGTGGTATCCTGGCACCTGCGGGCCGCAGAGGGGCGGCGTATAGTTTCGGGCGACAAAAACTGCTGCTCCGGGGGCGAGGGCGGCGAGTCAGGCGGGAGTAAGCTAGTGTCCACAACGGAGGGTAACATGATGTCCCCATCTTACTGTCTGCAGTAGATGCATTGTTGCTGGCGTTTAGTGATGGTTGCTTTAACCATTTTCGTATAAATGATTATCTACAGATGTGTGTCACTGCTGTGGAAGCACTTTGGAAATGATGCACGTGCAGCGGAGCAGGTCACGCGCACCTGACACAATTTGTTGTTTGTTTTTTTCGCTCTATTCTCTTTTTTTAATAGAGGGTGCATAACATTCAACTGCCCCTAAGATCCCGACGCGAAGCCTGAAGGGTAAACACACCAGGTTTACTAATTTACCCTCACAATTTGTCTGGTGTCGGAATGTCTCGTTATGTTAGCGACACCATTTCATTTCGGGTTAAAATGTGTTGTAACTGCGTTACTGAGCATTGTAACGGGTAATATATTACCCACATTTCATAAGTAATGCGTTACATTACTTCGTTACAGCAAAAATTAATATATTACTGTAACTCCGTTACTTTTGTAACGCGTTACACCCAACACTGCTCTTCTCTCTGTGAGGATATGTAGAGTAATAGATTTGTTCTTCTCAAGAGAGTACCAGAATGTGTATTTTATGTTAGTATTTCAAAAGATCTCCTGGGGGAGAATCCCCCCAGACCCCCCTGCAGGGGTTGGCTTTTCAGCATGTCAACTCTTTCACCTGTGGGGAAATTGCAGGATTGGCTCCAGGTCGCCCTTTTTATTTACTACAAGACAAATGTGCCTTTTTATTTCATACAGTTCAATTTGGATTGAGACAGGGAAATAATCTAAACCTCACGCGTGACGTTTCACTGTCAAGGGGAGCGTGTATGTAATTACATTGCAAATACTGACTTGAGCCCCACCACTGTATGGGTTAGCCCTACCATAGATTACCAAACAAAGATACTCTGGCGCCGCCACTGTCTGTACGGGTTGGCAACAACACTTCAGACCCCATCACACTGAGACGGGTTCCCCCCAAGGGTGTGTGCTCATCCCCCTGCTCTTCACCCTGCTGACCCACGACTGCAGCACACCCACCCACAGCTCAAACCACTTCATCAAGTTTGCGGACGACACAACCGTGGTGGGTCTCAACAGCAACAATGACAAAACCCACTACAGGAGGGAGGTGAACCAGCTGGCCACGTGGTGCATAGACAAAAATCTCTTTCTCAATGTGGAGAAAACAAAGGAGATTGTTGGTGACTTCAGGAGAAACGACACCCAACATCCTCACCCATTGACTATTGGTGGTACTGCTGTGGAGCAGGCGAGCTGCACCAAATTCCTGGGGGTGAACATCACCGAGGACCTCTCCTGGAGTAACAACACCACGTCAATCACCAAGAAAGCCCAGCAGCGCCTCTACTCCGTCCACAAACTGAAAAGAGCAGGAGCCCCCCGCATCATGCTCTCCTTCTACCGAGGCGTCATCGAGAGCATCCTCAGCAGCTGCATCACGCGGTAGTTCGAAAGCTGTACAACATCGAACTGCAAGACCCTGCTGAGAGGATCATCGGTGCCTCACTCCCATCATCTTCTGTGTATATATACTGTATATACATATTTACACACATATTTGTATATACATTTGTTTTATATTCGGGATTTCGATCTCTCTGTATGAACACACAAATTGGAAGATTGACTTTGAGTTGACATCATGTTCAGAGCACTGGAACCTCAACATGTGGAGGAACATTATGTTCAGCGCACTGGAACCTCAACATGTGGAGGAACGTTATGTTCAGAGCACTGGAACCTCAACATGTGGAGGAACATTATGTTCAGAGCACTGGAACCTCAACATGTGGAGGAACGTTATGTTCAGAGCACTGGAACCTCAACATGTGGATGAACGTTATGTTCAGGGCACTGGAACCTCAACATATGGAGGAACATTATGTTCAGAGCACTACAACCTCAACATGTGGAGGAACACCATGTTCAGAGCACTGGAACCTCAACATGTGGAGGAACACCATGTTCAGAGCACTGGAACCTCAACATGTGGAGGAACACCATGTTCAGAGCACTGGAACCTCAACATGTGGAGGAACATTATGTTCAGAGCACTGGAACCTCAACATGTGGAGGAACACCATGTTCAGAGCACTGGAACCTCAACATGTGGAGGAACACCATGTTCAGAGCACTGGAACCTCAACATGTGGAGGAACATTATGTTCAGAGCACTGGAACCTCAACATGTGGAGGAACACCATGTTCAGAGCACTGGAACCTCAACATGTGGAGGAACACCATGTTCAGAGCACTGGAACCTCAACATGTGGAGGAACATTATGTTCAGAGCACTGGAACCTCAACATGTGGAGGAACACCATGTTCAGAGCACTGGAACCTCAACATGTGGAGGAACATTATGTTCAGAGCACTGGAACCTCAACATGTGGAGGAACGTTATGTTCAGAGCACTGGAACCTCAACATGTGGAGGAACACCATGTTCAGAGCACTGGAACCTCAACATGTGGAGGAACACCATGTTCAGAGCACTGGAACCTCAACATGTGGAGGAACATTATGTTCAGAGCACTGGAACCTCAACATGTGGAGGAACACCATGTTCAGAGCTCTGGAACCTCAACATGTGGAGGAACACCATGTTCAGAGCACTGGAACCTCAACATGTGGAGGAACATTATGTTCAGAGCACTGGAACCTCAACATGTGGAGGAACACCATGTTCAGAGCACTGGAACCTCAACATGTGGAGGAACACCATGTTCAGAGCACTGGAACCTCAACATGTGGAGGAACATTATGTTCAGAGCACTGGAACCTCAACATGTGGAGGAACACCATGTTCAGAGCACTGGAACCTCAACATGTGGAGGAACATTATGTTCAGAGCACTGGAACCTCAACATGTGGAGGAACATTATGTTCAGAGCACTGGAACCTCAACATGTGGAGCAACACCATGTTCAGAGCACTGGAACCTCAACATGTGGAGGAACATTATGTTCAGAGCACTGGAACCTCAACATGTGGAGGAACACCATGTTCAGAGCACTGGAACCTCAACATGTGGAGGAACATTATGTTCAGAGCACTGGAACCTCAACATGTGGAGGAACATTATGTTCAGAGCACTGGAACCTCAACATGTGGAGGAACGTTATGTTCAGGGCACTGGAACCTCAACATGTGGAGGAACACCATGTTCAGAGCACTGGAACCTCAACATGTGGAGGAACATTATGTTCAGAGCACTGGAACCTCAACATGTGGAGGAACACCATGTTCAGAGCACTGGAACCTCAACATGTGGAGGAACATTATGTTCAGAGCACTGGAACCTCAACATGTGGAGGAACACCATTTTCAGAGCACTGGAACCTCAACATGTGGAGGAACATTATGTTCAGAGCATTAGAACCTCAACATATGGAGGAACATTATGTTCAGATCACTGGAACCTCAACATGTGGAGGAACACCATGTTCAGAGCACTGGAACCTCAACATGTGGAGGAACACCATGTTCAGAGCACTGGAACCTCAACATGTGGAGGAACACCATGTTCAGAGCACTGGAACCTCAACATGTGGAGGGACACCATGTTCAGAGCACTCGAACCTCAACATGTGGAGGAACGTTATGTTCAGAGCACTGGAACCTCAACATGTGGAGGAACACCATGTTCAGAGCACTGGAACCTCAACATGTGGATGAACGTTATGTTCAGGGCACTGGAACCTCAACATATGGAGGAACATTATGTTCAGAGCACTAGAACCTCAACATGTGGAGGAACACCATGTTCAGAGCACTGGAACCTCAACATGTGGAGGAACACCATGTACAGAGCACTGGAACCTCAACATGTGGAGGAACACCATGTTCAGAGCACTGGAACCTCAACATGTGGAGGAACGTTATGTTTAGGGCACTGGAACCTCAACATATGGAGGACATTATGTTCAGAGCACTGGAACCTCAACATGTGGAGGAACACCATGTTCAGAGCACTGGAACCTCAACATGTGGAGGAACACCATGTTCAGAGCACTGGAACCTCAACATGTGGAGGAACACCATGTTCAGAGCACTGGAACCTCAACATGTGGAGGAACACCATGTTCAGAGCACTGGAACCTCAACATGTGGAGGAACACCATGTACAGAGCACTGGAACCTCAACATGTGGAGGAACACCATGTTCAGAGCACTGGAACCTCAACATGTGGAGGAACACCATTTTCAGAGCACTGGAACCTCAACATGTGGAGGAACACCATGTTCAGAGCACTGGAACCTCAACATGTGGAGGAACACCATTTTCAGAGCACTGGAAACTCAACATGTGGAGGAACATTATGTTCAGAGCACTGGAACCTCAACATGTGGAGGAACATTATGTTCAGCCATGAGTCCAGATTCTGCCTACGGCACTTGGATCGTAGGGTCACTGTGTGGAGAACACGTGGAGAACCTTTGCTGATTGCTGCACTGATAGAGCAAAAATTAATATATTACTGTAACTCCGTTACTTTTGTAACGCGTTACACCCAACACTGCTCTTCTCTCTGTGAGGATATATAGAGTAATAGATTTGTTCTTCTCAAGAGAGTACCAGAATGTGTATTTTATGTTAGTATTTCAAAAGATCTCCTGGGGGAGAATCCCCCCAGACCCCCCTGCAGGGGTTGGCTTTTCAGCATGTCAACTCTTTCACCTGTGGGGAAATTGCAGGATTGGCTCCAGGTCGCCCTTTTTATTTACTACAAGACAAATGTGCCTTTTTATTTCATACAGTTCAATTTGGATTGAGACAGGGAAATAATCTAAACCTCACGCGTGACGTTTCACTGTCAAGGGGAGCGTGTATGTAATTACATTGCAAATACTGACTTGAGCCCCACCACTGTATGGGTTAGCCCTACCATAGATTACCAAACAAAGATACTCTGGCGCCGCCACTGTCTGTACGGGTTGGCAACAACACTTCAGACCCCATCACACTGAGTACGGGTTCCCCCCAAGGGTGTGTGCTCATCCCCCTGCTCTTCACCCTGCTGACCCATGACTGCAGCACACCCACCCACAGCTCAAACCACTTCATCAAGTTTGCGGACGACACAACCGTGGTGGGTCTCAACAGCAACAATGACAAAACCCACTACAGGAGGGAGGTGAACCAGCTGGCCACGTGGTGCATAGACAAAAATCTCTTTCTGAATGTGGAGAAAACAAAGGAGATTGTTGGTGACTTCAGGAGAAACGACACCCAACATCCTCACCCATTGACTATTGGTGGTACTGCTGTGGAGCAGGCGAGCTGCACCAAATTCCTGGGGGTGAACATCACCGAGGACCTCTCCTGGAGTAACAACACCACGTCAATCACCAAGAAAGCCCAGCAGTGCCTCTACTCCGTCCACAAACTGAAAAGAGCAGGAGCCCCCGCATCATGCTCTCCTTCTACCGAGGCGTCATCGAGAGCATCCTCAGCAGCTGCATCACGCGGTGGTTCGAAAGCTGTACAACATCGAACTGCAAGACCCTGCTGAGAGGATCATCGGTGCCTCACTCCCATCATCTTCTGTGTATATATACTGTATATACATATTTACACACATATTTGTATATACATTTGTTTTATATTCGGGATTTCGATCTCTCTGTATGAACACACAAATTGGAAGATTGACTTTGACTTGACATCATGTTCAGAGCACTGGAACCTCAACATGTGGAGGAACATTATGTTCAGCGCACTGGAACCTCAACATGTGGAGGAACGTTATGTTCAGAGCACTGGAACCTCAACATGTGGAGGAACATTATGTTCAGAGCACTGGAACCTCAACATGTGGAGGAACGTTATGTTCAGAGCACTGGAACCTCAACATGTGGATGAACGTTATGTTCAGGGCACTGGAACCTCAACATATGGAGGAACATTATGTTCAGAGCACTAGAACCTCAACATGTGGAGGAACACCATGTTCAGAGCACTGGAACCTCAACATGTGGAGGAACACCATGTTCAGAGCACTGGAACCTCAACATGTGGAGGAACACCATGTTCAGAGCACTGGAACCTCAACATGTGGAGGAACATTATGTTCAGAGCACTGGAACCTCAACATGTGGAGGAACACCATGTTCAGAGCACTGGAACCTCAACATGTGGAGGAACACCATGTTCAGAGCACTGGAACCTCAACATGTGGAGGAACATTATGTTCAGAGCACTGGAACCTCAACATGTGGAGGAACATTATGTTCAGAGCACTGGAACCTCAACATGTGGAGGAACATTATGTTCAGAGCACTGGAACCTCAACATGTGGAGGAACATTATGTTCAGAGCACTGGAACCTCAACATGTGGAGGAACGTTATGTTCAGAGCACTGGAACCTCAACATGTGGAGGAACACCATGTTCAGAGCACTGGAACCTCAACATGTGGAGGAACACCATGTTCAGAGCACTGGAACCTCAACATGTGGAGGAACATTATGTTCAGAGCACTGGAACCTCAACATGTGGAGGAACACCATGTTCAGAGCACTGGAACCTCAACATGTGGAGGAACACCATGTTCAGAGCACTGGAACCTCAACATGTGGAGGAACATTATGTTCAGAGCACTGGAACCTCAACATGTGGAGGAACACAATGTTCAGAGCACTGGAACCTCAACATGTGGAGGAACACCATGTTCAGAGCACTGGAACCTCAACATGTGGAGGAACATTATGTTCAGAGCACTGGAACCTCAACATGTGGAGGAACACCATGTTCAGAGCACTGGAACCTCAACATGTGGAGGAACATTATGTTCAGAGCACTGGAACCTCAACATGTGGAGGAACATTATGTTCAGAGCACTGGAACCTCAACATGTGGAGGAACACCATGTTCAGAGCACTGGAACCTCAACATGTGGAGGAACATTATGTTCAGAGCACTGGAACCTCAACATGTGGAGGAACACCATGTTCAGAGCACTGGAACCTCAACATGTGGAGGAACATTATGTTCAGAGCACTGGAACCTCAACATGTGGAGGAACATTATGTTCAGAGCACTGGAACCTCAACATGTGGAGGAACGTTATGTTCAGGGCACTGGAACCTCAACATGTGGAGGAACATTATGTTCAGAGCACTGGAACCTCAACATGTGGAGGAACACCATGTTCAGAGCACTGGAACCTCAACATGTGGAGGAACACCATTTTCAGAGCACTGGAACCTCAACATGTGGAGGAACATTATGTTCAGAGCATTAGAACCTCAACATATGGAGGAACATTATGTTCAGAGCACTGGAACCTCAACATGTGGAGGAACACCATGTTCAGAGCACTGGAACCTCAACATGTGGAGGAACGTTATGTTCAGGGCACTGGAACCTCAACATATGGAGGAACATTATGTTCAGAGCACTAGAACCTCAACATGTGGAGGAACACCATGTTCAGAGCACTGGAACCTCAACATGTGGATGAACGTTATGTTCAGAGCACTGGAACCTCAACATGTGGATGAACGTTATGTTCAGGGCACTGGAACCTCAACATATGGAGGAACATTATGTTCAGAGCACTAGAACCTCAACATGTGGAGGAACACCATGTTCAGAGCACTGGAACCTCAACATGTGGAGGAACACCATGTACAGAGCACTGGAACCTCAACATGTGGAGGAACACCATGTTCAGAGCACTGGAACCTCAACATGTGGAGGAACACTATGTTCAGAGCACTGGAACCTCAACATGTGGAGGAACACCACGTTCAGAGCACTGGAACCTCAACATGTGGAGGAACACCATTTTCAGAGCACTGGAACCTCAACATGTGGAGGAACATTATGTTCAGAGCACTGGAACCTCAACATGTGGAGGAACGTTATGTTCAGAGCACTGGAACCTCAACATGTGGAGGAACACCATGTTCACAGCACTGGAACCTCAACATGTGGAGGAACACCATGTTCAGAGCACTGGAACCTCAACATGTGGAGGAACATTATGTTCAGAGCACTGGAACCTCAACATGTGGAGGAACACCATGTTCAGAGCACTGGAACCTCAACATGTGGAGGAACACCATGTTCAGAGCACTGGAAACTCAACATGTGGAGGAACATTATGTTCAGAGCACTGGAACCTCAACATGTGGAGGAACACCATGTTCAGAGCACTGGAACCTCAACATGTGGAGGAACATTATGTTCAGAGCACTGGAACCTCAACATGTGGAGGAACATTATGTTCAGAGCACTGGAACCTCAACATGTGGAGGAACACCATGTTCAGAGCACTGGAACCTCAACATGTGGAGGAACATTATGTTCAGAGCACTGGAACCTCAACATGTGGAGGAACACCATGTTCAGAGCACTGGAACCTCAACATGTGGAGGAACATTATGTTCAGAGCACTGGAACCTCAACATGTGGAGGAACATTATGTTCAGAGCACTGGAACCTCAACATGTGGAGGAACATTATGTTCAGGGCACTGGAACCTCAACATGTGGAGGAACATTATGTTCAGAGCACTGGAACCTCAACATGTGGAGGAACACCATGTTCAGAGCACTGGAACCTCAACATGTGGAGGAACACCATTTTCAGAGCACTGGAACCTCAACATGTGGAGGAACATTATGTTCAGAGCATTAGAACCTCAACATATGGAGGAACATTATGTTCAGAGCACTGGAACCTCAACATGTGGAGGAACACCATGTTCAGAGCACTGGAACCTCAACATGTGGAGGAACGTTATGTTCAGGGCACTGGAACCTCAACATATGGAGGAACATTATGTTCAGAGCACTAGAACCTCAACATGTGGAGGAACACCATGTTCAGAGCACTGGAACCTCAACATGTGGATGAACGTTATGTTCAGAGCACTGGAACCTCAACATGTGGATGAACGTTATGTTCAGGGCACTGGAACCTCAACATATGGAGGAACATTATGTTCAGAGCACTGGAACCTCAACATGTGGAGGAACACCATGTTCAGAGCACTGGAACCTCAACATGTGGAGGAACACCATGTACAGAGCACTGGAACCTCAACATGTGGAGGAACACCATGTTCAGAGCACTGGAACCTCAACATGTGGAGGAACACTATGTTCAGAGCACTGGAACCTCAACATGTGGAGGAACACCACGTTCAGAGCACTGGAACCTCAACATGTGGAGGAACACCATTTTCAGAGCACTGGAACCTCAACATGTGGAGGAACATTATGTTCAGAGCACTGGAACCTCAACATGTGGAGGAACGTTATGTTCAGAGCACTGGAACCTCAACATGTGGATGAACGTTATGTTTAGGGCACTGGAACCTCAACATATGGAGGACATTATGTTCAGAGCACTAGAACCTCAACATGTGGAGGAACACCATGTTCAGAGCACTGGAACCTCAACATGTGGAGGAACACCATGTTCAGAGCACTGGAACCTCAACATGTGGAGGAACACCATGTTCAGAGCACTGGAACCTCAACCTGTGGAGGAACACCATGTTCAGAGCACTGGAACCTCAACATGTGGAGGAACATTATGTTCAGCCATGAGTCCAGATTCTGCCTACGGCACTTGGATCGTAGGGTCACAGTGTGGAGAACACGTGGAGAACCTTTGCTGATTGCTGCACTGATAGAGTACCATCTTTTGGTGGAGGCAGTGTGATGGTGTGGGGGCAATCTCAATGCAGAGAGATATCGAGATAACATTCTGAAAGCATTGGCATCCCCGAATCTCAACAGTCTGGGATCAAACTCCTCCTCCAAGAGGACAACGCTCGCCCCCACAGAGCGTTGTCAGACACTTCCTCGAGAATTTGCGACTGGAGAGGATGGAATGGCCCCCTGCCACCACGTTGGCTGACAGATGACAAATGTTGGTTGAAGAATGGGATGCCATCCCACAGCAGTGTGTGAGCCGGCTGGTGACCAGCATGAGGAGGAGAGGCTGTTGTGGCTGTGTTTGTTTCTTCCACACGCTACTGAGGCTCCTGGTTAAATGAATACATTGTTCATAAATAAATTGTTGCCAATATGTCTTGATTCATCAGACTTTAATCATCCAATCCACCAAACAAGAGTCAACAGAAAAAAAAGCTGTTTGGCATTGGCAGAGGAGATTTGTCCCATACTCACATACTCAGCTGCTCATCCCACAAATGTTCCTCATAAATGTGGCACCATGGTAAATAAACAGGCTTTACAACGTTATAAGATGTATTGTGAAGAAGCATTGTTACAACAAAGAAATAATCTACCAAACACAGATTTCCTTACTTTTTGTGTTACGTTTATTTAAGTCGGGAACATCCACACGAATGGATTCAACTCGGTCAAATCTACGCCTCAAGTTTCATTTGGATTGTTTGCAGATCATCAAGAGACCGAGCAGTAGAGAAGATTACCATAAGATTCAAAAACACAAGATTATAAAAGGCATAATATCTTACTGTTTTGCTAAAACACATGTAAAAGTATTAATAATATGGCCGTTATGGCTGTAATCATTAGATACCAACTAAATGTAAAACTTTAAAATGGCTAAACTACACTACATGATTAAAGTGCTTATATGGTTAAGATTTAATATTCAAGGCATGAATTATTAGCAAAGTGAACTAAGTGCTACGTAAAAATGTTTTATTTGATTTTGTTCTTATTCTCCTCCTCCCAAAGCTTTTATAGCAGGCATACTGAGGAACACAATGCCTATTTGCTGTTTTATGACCTTTTAAGTGTCACACTATTATTTCCTGTTGATGACAACAATCTAAGAGAAGCAACTCTGGAAACCAAATATTGTAAAATACAGACACAGATTATTTTCTTGAATTTGAAGAGGATCTTAGAGCCAGTGTTTCCCTCCGGTTCCTCTGCAGTTGCAATGCATTATGGTTATTGCAGATTTTGTCTGGAGGCTGATGGAGCTAAAATGAAACCATATTTATAAAGCTGGTACAACAACAACTCTTCAGTCTGTTACTGCCGTCGTTCAGTCGTTTTTTGTTGAAATGGGAATGTTCAAGCCGATGCTCTGGGGCGTTTGAGATGCAGCCATGTCTGCTGTGACACACACAGTCCTGAGGCTGGGGTGGACACCTCGAATCAGGCTGGCGGTGTTTGTGATCAGTCTTCCCGTCTGATCTCAGTCCAAATGTTTCTCAGCGCACAGGATCTGACAGTACATCAGCATGGAGAAAACCAGGGCCAGGATCTGAGAGAGGAGAGTTCAAACCTGTTATAGATCCCGTTCACTGAGGTCACCAACAGACAAGACGTGTTGTCCCCACGGCAACTCTAACAACATGACAGTGGGATAAAGTGAAGCCAAATCACAGGCTACTGCCGTTCTGCATTTTTCTGTTTTGAGAATCAGTTTCCTGTAAATAAAATCTACAGTTTTTGTTTAACCCTGGAATGAAGAGGATTTGGGGGTATTTTCCAGCTCTGAGAAGTGTCTTTAAAGATGTGGAGGGGAAAAGAGCTCACACAGGTTTATAGGTCTTCACTGACACAATCTACATGGTATAGTTTGCCATATTTAAATGATGTTAAACATGTAACAAAATCTTCCGTCAAAACGTGGCAATGTGTAATGTTGCTATTTATTTATTTATTAACAAAGCAAACTCTGTAACTTGTGCAGAATCTGAGCTGTGCTGTGACTGGAGTATATACCATTCCTTTAACATACATATAGAGATCATGAGTAAACATGTGTACTCATGATAAGTACCTGCAGAACACCGATACACACTCCAAACACCAGGACGGAGGGAATGTTATCCAGCAGCCACTTCCGGGCCTTCTGGTAGCACGGCTGCAACGAGAGACCGGAAACACAAGAAATATAATAAGATTAATAAAGAAGAGGTATAGAGACAAATTAAAAATAATAATTACAACTAATCTTAGAAATCATAAAGCCTCACTGTGAGACTCAGTCCGGTAGCTGTACATGGAGAGCACAGATAATAATGCTGATAGAGTTCCATAACAGACACATACTAAATGACAGAAAACACACTGGGGTAGACCGCCTCAGACGCTGAAGTACAGAGTTTTTCAGATAAGTATAACAACTTTTGTCATCTTCTCTGGCCTGCATTCCTTCAACCAAACATTGTAGACTGCGTTGGACGTGGCACAGCTGTAACTTCTGTAAACACAGCAACAATGCTTGACTCCTTTGGAAGATAAAACATACATGATCAACAGTAAAAAGTTGGCGCCTCAACGTTGACCTTATTAAAATAAACTCCTAACTCCTAACTGGAGTTGTGACTGTTCTTGGATGAGTCATTATCCCGGCAATTTGTCAATGAGAACAATCCTATCAAAACCAAACAGTCAAAAATATGAACACAGAAACAAAGTATAGAAAACTGCTTTGAACTGCTTGTAACGGTGGGGTCAATGATGGAATATAGAGTAATAATAAGACTAACAAACACACTGTTCCTTTGTCCTGCAGCGTACAACACATTTAATATTTCTGGTTGTCTCAAACGGAATGTGGATTTCTTCCAGATGCGTGACGGTGTCTGAAACGTTCCCTCATGAAGAATGCAAGGATCATATTGAGAAGTTTTTTTAAATAATCAACCTGCACTTCTGTAAAGCTAAAATCAACATCACTTTGTCTCTGTCCCTTTGTCCTTGCTGCTTATCTGCTGGTTCTGGGTTTCGTTGAACATTTAACTTTGAAGAGTTCATACAGAACATTTGGAAGATTTTTACGAAACAAAATCGTATTGTGTTTTATTTGTGTACACATTCAGATAAAAATAAGAACCTAAGCGTCAGTGAAGCAATGGTTAAGGAGCCACTCTGAGCTGCTGATGCTCATATGACAGAATACATCATTAATACAGCATCATACTCTTAAACCAACCACTATTAGTGTTTCATTTGAATCCGCTGATATCTGTACTGCACCTAAATATTCATAAAATGGATATCGGCCTTGATTTGAGGCCCGACCCACTGGTACCTGGAGGATACTCATCGATGGAGTCTGGATGCTCTGTGAATAATAATAATTAATACCTCTTTCATGACCCCCAAGGACACCGTTCAATTAGTTAACTATTTGAAGAGGTAAAAGCAACAGAACATGATAAAAACACAAACATACCATCATGAAGAAGACAATTAAAGTGGACACAAATGATAGGGACAGGTTATTCAGGGGAAACAGAAGTGAGTGAAGTTACTGTAAGACCCCCCCCCCCCCCCCATAAACTGCAGCTGAGCAGATACCCACCTCAGTCCACCCATCCACACACTGCTCTATCCCCACAGAGCAGCAGGAGGTGGGCAGCGTTCCATTCAGCACATCATACCAGTCTGTTTTGCCGGTGACTCCACAGCATTTGAACTGCGAGAGGAGAGAGTGGGTCAGAATATCAAAATATACCTCTCAACCACATAGCTCATATTAACATATTGTCAGTACTCAGGTGACATCCCTTCTCTACAATCCCAATTATTTCACTGGTAAGTTAAACATCCAGCAGGTCCAGGCTACACACAGTCAGAGCTGTGACGGAAGGATCACCACATCACAGCGGACAGCCTGTGGAAATGTGACCAAAGGGAGCTTCCTCACACATGTATTGTTTAAATACACATGTTATATGAATCTACAGTCACTACACTGAGCTTGCAGTGAACAGGAGCTGAAGGCAGACGCCTGCTCTTATTTTAAAATGTACTGCTGCACTGTGTTAGAAGCATAGTTCTCCCTTAAAGCTGGACGCTGTGACAGATTCTCCAGTGAAATCAGTTAGTGTTGTATGCAGCCTGTATAGTCTCGCAACATGAGATGTCATGAGTGTCTGCTTTACTCACCATTTTCTGGACATTATCCCAGGATTTTTTCAGTCCAGGCTCTGATTTATAAATCATCATACCTTCTTTCAGTTCATCTTGTGCTTTGGAATCCAGCTTACAAGAAGAGAGAAGAAAGAAAGACGCACAGTTATTCATCTAAAAAGATCTACAGTATACTAGAAACTGAGGCCCTAAACTTCTCGTGAAAACAAATGGGGCGAAGCCTCCGAGCTAGTTCAGGCAGTCAACTCGAGCACTTATGCTGCATTCATAACGCCCCTTGCCACTCTGCAACCAACCAAACAGAGTCTCCTTAATATGTTGCTCTATTTAACCTGCCAGTTCTCTCTCCATGCATTGCTTGCTGCTTCTATTGCCGCAGCTACCTTTACGTCGCTGCTGCTTGCCTGCTGTGTTCACTTGCTATTGCTGCGTTCATGTTCCTGCTGCTGTGTTTCATGTTGCTGCTGCTCGCCTGCCGGTGCTGTCCTTGCAAATGTCTATTGCAATAGTCTATTGCAGGGGTTTTCAAAGTGTGGGTAGGTGAGCCTCCCCTCAGAGAACATAAGAACAGCCGCCCCCCCCCCTCCCAATTATTATTGCTGTTATTATTATTATTATTATTATTATTATTGTTGTTGTTGCTATAATGCAGGGGTATTCAATTGCATTTTAAAGAGGTCCAGTAAGAGAAAATGTAATTAAATGCTCTGTTTTCGTTGTCTACCTTCCGCCATTTGAAATTACTCCGACTGTTTCTCTCCTCTTGTCGTGTCTCTGTGTGTGTTTGAATCTATCGTGCTGACTGCACCGATTTGATTGGCTGAGTAACGTCACCTCCTTAAAACATTAAACAATAACTTTTTTAAACCTTTTTATTTTTATGTTTTAAACATATTGTATAAAACTCCCCCACTACTTGGACTATTCCTTGCACCCCTCTAGAATAAGCCCGAATGGTCTCAACCATATTGCATCAGTAACGTGCACTTGTTATTATAACAATATCGCAAGGACGCTGGTAGCGATCGGAAAATTGAGTGTTGTTCAGTTTGTGTGTTGTGGAACATGCGTGTCCGTGCATGAAAATATACCACACACCCAATTACAATTGCATGTTCAATTCAAACCCTGGAAGTTAATACAGTTGTTAAAGTTGGAACAGCCTGTGGACAGCCGTTCTTCCTTGCATGTTAGTCGCCTACACCTTCTTACAGAGGACAGGCACATCCATACTTGTCAACCTTGAGACCTCAGAAATCGAGAGCATTTCAAAATGCAAAATGGGGGGGGTGCTAGTGGATCGCTGTTAGATTAACATTAACATGCTTGTTTTAGTTCTAAGTGCAATGCCTTGCGGCCTGTTGTACCATCCTTGACGGAGCATATGTGTGGGCAGGAAAGGAGTGAGCAGAGAGTAGAGTAGTTGTCGATGTTTGTTCTGTTTTCTGTGACTATCTGCCTCACCCTCTCAGACTTTCAGTTGCGCGCGGTACTAAAGAGACATATTACCATGGAAACCAAACAATGGTGTAGCTGTATTAAAGTCAGAGTGGAAACAGTCCTGAGTTGATCTGATTTTGTCAGAAATCGGGAGAAATGCGGGAGAAATATGACCCCGGGAGGAAACCGGGAGAGGGCAATGAAATCGGGAGTCTCCCGCGAAAATCGGGAGGGTTGACAAGTATGGGCACATCTAGCTGCAGCACGACCCGTATATTTCCGCACGCCGTGTTCTCAAGACATATATTTTTTAACATTTTCAACATGGTGGGTAAATCCTTATAGGCTCCCGGCAACACACTGAACGTCAACTTTGCCTCCTTATTACACTCACCCCTACTTTAGTGGGAACAATGAGTCTTTGATGCACACAGGAATAAACGCAGATCATCCTCTGGCTGCAGCCTTGACCGGTACTTGCTTTTGATCAAAGTCAATGTGGAAAACCTGCACTCACACAGGTAGGTGGAGGGGAAAGGAATGAGCACTTTTACAGCCTTTTTGGCGAGGTGGGGGAACCGACTGTCCACAGACAGCCACAAGTGGGCAAGTGTCACTTTACTCGTCTTTTTCTCTTTCTTTTGTGTCTCACGCTGCGCCTCCCCTGAAGCTCTCTAGCGCCCCCCAAGGGAGGCGCGCCTCACACTTTGAAAACCGCTGGTCTATTGCAATCTCCGACTCTGGAACCGAATCATGATACGCAAGAAGCCGTAAGAAATGCCTCATTCCCGAAACACAGGCTAGCACAGAGCATGGTTCAGACGCCGCTGGAACGAGCCACAGCTCCCGCACGACACACATCCCGGTGTCCCTTCCGTCCTCATCTGGAGTAGCTTTTAATATCCTTTGGGCCAGAGGAAGTCCCGAGTTCTACGCCAGCTCCGGTAACGACCCCTCTCTTGTGTGTCAGCAAGAGTCGCACTGTCTCTCGGTTGGCGGGTATTTAAACACCAAAAAAGGCAGGAGCAAGTTGACTCCGCCATTCCCAAGTACCTGCCATCCTGTTATACCTTCTTGAAGTTAAATAAGCGCTTGAAGCCTTTAATTCCACGATATATTCCCGTGAACAAACTCGATTACCTCTGCCTGCAATGTAAACAAATGTTTCTACTTCCGCGTTCAACCACGTTGTGCCATTGATGTCACACCCCCGAGGATTCTGGGAATTGGAGTCCCAGATCCAGCCAAGAGTTCTAGGTTCCTGCCCCCTGCAGCAGCAATTCCTTAGGAATCGCATCTAGCAGGTATATAATAATATTCTGCATAAGCAATGGTTTTTATGGAAATAAAAGTAAGTCATATTTGAGGCAATTATACAGAAGTTGTAAGTGTATAAGTATTTATAATATTATAAATTAATACATTTCCGGTGAATATGAAGGGAAGCTCGATACATTTTTGACCTTCATTTTAGACTTCGATCTCTTCTACAGTGTCTCTTCTATGAATACCATGAATCATTCTCTGCCAAGCGGCCATGTACATTTAATCGAAGATGTATATCTGTAGGATTCTGTTATTGCACACCAGGTGGTTGCTGGGTTAGATTATATTTATTTCATTATAGTATATTCCCCTCATAGCTGCATGCTTGGGGGGGTAAGCTCATTGTCGCTGCTTCAAGACTAGATACAGCATTCTCGATAGGTAGTATATTCCCCTCAAAGTCGCTGTGCTTTTCGGGGTGTTCCCAGGCCTACACATAGCAGTTTCATTATAGGTAGCATATATAGGTAGTACAGGGCTCTCAAGTTTTGAACAGAGTTCAGAGTGAGATTTTGGTACTCCAACTTCTGGCTCCACTCAAAGTTTCCGTGAAGCCCTCTGTACCGCGAATGTCGACGGGGGGGGGGGGGGGGGGGGGGGGGTGTGCTAGTGGAGTATGAAGCCCTCTGTATCGCGAATACCAACGGGGGGGGGGGGGGGGGCTACTGGAGTATGAAGCCCTCTGTATCGCGAATGTCAATGGGAGCTAGTGGAGTGCACGCGTCTCAAACAAGCCTAGTTTGTTTACAAAATTGCGGCGCAACTTGGTGGGCGGTACGGTACCCTGGAAAGAAATCTCTGCGTGAGAAATACAAGGTGTGGCGTGTGAGCGTGTGAATGGAGTGAAATGTGTGTGTCTCACGCCAAATGCGTGAGACTTGAGAGCTCTGTAGTATATTCCCCTCAAAGCCGCTGTGCTGGGGGGGAATGGCTCTTCAGGGGCTGTACCCGGGCCTTCACATAGCAGTCATTAGGTAGTATATTCCCCTTAAAGCCGCCGGGCTTAAGGGGGATGGCTTTCGGGGCGTTCCCGGGCCTTCACATAGCAGTCTCGCTAGGTAGTATATTCCCCTTAAAGCCACTGTGCTTAGGGGGAATGGCCACGTGGCAGTTCGCCAGGCACTCTACTTATCAGATTTACATTACCAGCGTCAGGCTCGGGCTACACAGTTTTGGCGGATAGTATTGTTAAATATGTTCTTTATTCTCGCGTCCAGGAGAGAAGCTTTAAAATGAGACTAAATGGAGTCTCTGAAAAGATTCAAATGGGATACTTTAATTAAAAAAGGCGCGGTAGTGTTACAGACAGAATATTGTTCCGTCAGACAAACAGCTGTGGTCCGGTTCTCCTGAGCAAGAAGAAGACACCGGATCTCTCCTCCGGCGCTGCTATATATATATCCTCTGCTGGCTCCTCCCCGCCAGCCGGCTCACCTCGTCTCCAATGTCCGTTATTGCATTTAAACAGAGGATAGGTTCTTTTCACATTCAATATATGCTTAACACGCCGTTTCTCCTCATATTCTCTTTCATCACTTTTCATTTAACACATTCTAAACGCTGTAATCAATACTTCTCGGCTCGTTTGGTTGCCGGTCATTCCGGATGTTGTCACATGCTACTCGTCTGTAAACAATAATGTATTCAAATAAACTGTACCTTCATTTAATATTCAGCATGGTAATATCTCGACATCTATCGTTGTAGTGTTAAATCAGTAGGTTTCGGTTTTCACCACACCAAGTCATTTCACTCCTCAATTCACCTCTTTAGGAAATCGTATATTAACCACATGCTACATGCTAACCGTAGATGAAGGATTTTCAGAATAAAAGCTTAACTGCTTGTGCACAAGAATTTCTGGTTTTTCAGTATAAAAGAGCGTTTGAACTGACGGTATGTTTAAGCTACATTATACCATCAAAACATTGATTTTAATTTCTAACAGTCCCTCCTTACACACCTAAAAGGTGTGTATAATACTGAAATCAATGAGTTCTTCATCTGAACTTTGCATATTACATATCTCATATTAACAAACATACAATCAAATGGAATGGTTTCACAGCCGGCTTTACAAAAATACAAAATAAATTCTTGTCTGTGTTCAAACATAAAAGTTGTCCCTTGTGCATAACTTCTAGTGTTTACATTCAATATCATTCTTCAAAATAGCAGCAATGGCTTGGTATCAGAACATTTCTTCCTCCCTCCTTTCACAGAAACCGTTCTCATACCACACTCAGTGTTAAGGCACTTGTTTTTACAAAGTGAAAAGAAACAAACCATTTTAGAATAGCAATGATTTATACAACATGAAATCTACCATATTAGAATAGTATAAAGTAATAAAGTCAAATAAAATGGACTATCTTAGAATAGTGTAAAATTAATTGGAATAATAAAAATATTAAAAATATGCTATCTTGGAATAGTATGAAGTAAATTGAAATGGATTCACTCCATTTTAATTTTGCTCACTTCTTCACATGATTTCATCATTTAAAGAATCACATCGGCTGGACATTCATTGATCAATCTCATCTCCGAACATCCATATCATTTAAACTAACTCATCATTGTCATCCACATCTGTATACGGGGTGGGTCGTCTTGTTCTGCTAGCATTTGTAACCGTCTCCTCCTGAGAAATTTACCCTCCCTCCTTTCATACCATTTAAGGTATGAAAGTAATATGTTCTCTAGAGGGGGCCGTTGTGCGTTCTACTCTGGGGTACGGCATTCTAGACAGTCATTTCTGGGAGAAGATTTTGGTCAGTTACAACAGTTGTAGAGTTTCATCACTTAAAGGTTCCTACTCATTACCTTTGGGTGGTCTGTTCTAATGCAGTGATAAAGTCCCTGAAATGGTGTGAAAACCGGTGGAATATCAATAACTCATTATACTAATTTATTTTCAATTATGGTCTACTTAAATAACTATGCTAACCCCTTTTACAGTGTGTGGAACCTTGGGTGCCCGAGCATGTGATAATTACTCCCTCCTTTAACAAGGATTTTAAAAACAGAAGTCATTTCATTAATGGTTTGTAGTTTAATTCAGGAATTTACACCTATGGCAGATATGTTTCTCCTTTAAATAACATCTCTAAACGTCAGGTCATCTGGTGAATGGATGACCTTTAGGAGCTGGTGGCGCTTGTCTTTTAAAACTCATACTCTGGTGCCGTGCGCTCCCTCTGAAGCTGCAAGTAAGATTTAAAACATCTGCAGGGTGGGTTGAGCGACCCCTTCTCCCTAAACGATGTTTGTTGTAACAAATATGTACCATCACAATGAGTGATCCAAGGCCCCGCATGTATTACTCCCAACTACATTAGTTTTTTTTTTTAATTAAACTTTGCTTTCGCTCTTTGCCCAGTGTCATTTTAAAACTCTACATCTTGGACGAAAAACAAATGTTATTTCCACCTTAATCTTCCCTCCTGAGGTAATAACCATGCTACAATGGAGAAATCAATACTCTAGATTGGAACAATATCTTTGGCTTGGTACTAGCTCTACCTTTAACATTTTCCATACAAATAAAGATTTGTCTGCTTTTATAGAGTGGTTACTAAAACCATCCCTTTAAACTGTAGGTCTATACTGTAACAAATTAAATCTTCCCCAAATTCACACATGAATAAAAAAACTCTTAAAGAATAATTTGTTCATATGATGAAAAGATTGAATAATATGTTCTACCCTCAGTGTGTTTTTAGGGTTATTTAATAGTTTCCTCTTTTTTCTTTATAAATTCACCAATTGATTAATTCATGGCTGATAAATCTTTTTCTTTACGTATTTCTCGTTGGTGAATAAGTGTGTTTATGTGTAAACTCACTCACTCCCGTTTTCCTTCTCTCCCCCTCTGGTTGTCGCCACGACCCCCTCACATTCTGCCGGACCATGCCAACTCCTCCGTTCTTTCCTCTCCTCCGTCCACCTTCTCCTCAGTCCATCCGCTCTTGGATCCTTCCGCTGTAACTCTTCTCAGTGTCCCATCTGCTTTGCTTTTCATCTCCTCCTTTACAGTCTCTACTTTGTTGCATGGAGGGCGTATTCCGCTCTCATGTCCCACACTCTGCTCTTGTGCCCAAATCTTGTGGCTCAGCTTGGAACTTCATGTCCTGTGGGGGACCGATGAGAGTGTGCCTTTTTATGTCACCTGGTTTTGGTTCTTGGTGCCTCAGGTGGAGATGGTTCTGGATGCAGCGTTGGAGTTGTTGGTTCAGCTCTGGTTCTCTGTCTGTTCTATGGAGGAGGAGGAGTCTTCCGTGGTGAGGTCTTTTGTCTGCTTGGACGATGGGGTCGTAGCGTTCTGACAGGTGGAGAGAGAGAGATCTCGGGAGGCATTACGTATAGTTAAATTCTAACACACTGAGGCAAAATAAATCCAACCTTTTCCACTCTATTTTCCTAACCATACTATCCATCTTAGTTGTTAAATGCCATCTAAACACAATTCATGTCTACTAATAATTTTACCATATCCCTAAACATTGCCTTCACCCACTGTAACATGTTTATTCCAATTAACTCTTTCAGGAAACCATTTTCTTCCATACATTTAAATACCTAGATGTTTCAAGCACCACATATTTCACACACTATAAAAGAACGTCTCCATATTTTCTCCATCACTTTAAATCTCACTGTTATTTAGAACCGTAGTAACTTTTGTGACTGGACATATCTGCAATGTCGCCACTATCTGCTGGGGAATCTTGTTCATAGAGTTTGTACGTACAACGCTGTACTTGTGGGTTAGTAGCCTGTGTCTAACAATCATTTTCAATAATTGTGCTCAGGTCACCGATCGGTTGTTCATAGCTTAACAGGGGGTGTTTCTGGTACAGACTAAAACATGGATCCAGTGTATTTAGAGATTCCCCTAATCTGTAAATCCCCATCACTTACATATCCCAATCACTTAAACCCATCTCATCATTTGATACAAGAACTGCATATAAGGGGGTGAATCATCTTGATTATAACCGCCTCTTGTTTGGGACCGAGTATTTCTAACTCCTCCTCTTGTTGCTCAGCTGATCTTTTGGCTCTGGGGATAAGTGAAAGTCTCTGAAACCCAGCTGGAGTCTTGTTAGTGATGTGGGCATTCTATGAGTGAACTAATGGATCCATGCCTTACATAATATTGTACTCCCCTTCCAACCAGAAAGGTGCCAAGTGTAATGAGCACAATCAACAATGCTATTCTGACTCTTATCCCTAGGGGACCCCACAATTGGTTTGGCTTTGTTCTCATCATCTCTATTTTAAACCTGGTTGTGTCCGTTACAGAATTTAAATAATGAGTACAAAAATAACATAACAAATTGGACTCTTTTTACAGATGTAAAACAAAAAATAGGTATTCACATTAATGTACAATCTATAAAAATCTATAGACAATTTGTCTTTTGAGCTGTTTCTATCTTTATCTTATTTCTATTTATTGTTTTGTTCCAGCTCTGCCAAATCAGTCCTAACTCCCAATAATGTTCTGGAAGTCGCCAGTGAAGGGTGACAATGTGTGAGGTGGTGTCAATTTGCTCCTTTTTCTTTACCTTTAAACCGGAGCGCGTGTGAAGTTTGTTACAACCTTTCACGCTTCCGTCCACCGGGGATCAGCCCACTGTCTTTTGTGAACTTTCACCCTCACCCAATCACCTGGCCGAACAGGAGTCTCTTCTGGTGTCTCGTCTGGTATCTCTGTAGTTTTCCTAGCCTGTGTAGACAAAACTTGCATAATATTACTCAGAGTTCTGACATATTCATCCACTTCTATTTGTCTAATATCTAAAACTGGACCACTCCCTCCTTGGAGAAGGCCCGAGCTTCGGCATACCTCTTGTTGACTACATGTTATTATTTATTAACTACAACGTCACTGAAATCAACATATCTGTATAATCATGACACTCCCTCCTTTGAGCATAAAATGCTCAATTAATATTGCAATGATTACCCTATTCTGTACAGGACATGTAAAACTCATAACGTTGCATTAAATAAATATAACTTCTCCGTGTACCCACAAGGGGTACAAAAATATCGTATGATTTATGGTTTTCTGATGGTATAAATGCATATTCACTATAAAAAAAATCAGCAATTAGCACTTCTAATAGTTTACTTGTTTCAATAATGGCTTTTGTAATGGTATTATGCGTCATCGTTGCTGCAAAAAACAATACCCCTGGTGTCGCTAATGCGTCTCAATAACTCTAGGATTAGAGGATTGGTTGACACTGCTGAACTAACATATGATAAAATAATATTTCTCCAAACTGGAGGGAAAATATGAACTATTCTCTCAGAGAGTGACCTGCATGAAGGGCTGGTGCCCCTCACTCAAATGAGATATTGCCTTACGCACAACACCACAAATCAGTAAAGTTACTCAAGAATAAATAAATAAAGACTGATTCTTGAAACTGTTAAAGCATTGGATCTGATTTTTACCCTTTCCTTGATATCTGCAGTTGAGCCTGGCCCTGCATCTAGTCTCAACTTAGTTTGTTTTGGTGACATGTTCTCTAATTATTTATTAACCTATCAAAGATGAAGCACTAATCTTCTGACTAGCACCTTCGTTGCTGTTCGTTTTTTTTTTTTTTTTTTGCTCAAAGTTTTATTATTTTTATAGATTTTTTTTT
This sequence comes from Notothenia rossii, assembly GCF_949606895.1. Lineage (NCBI taxonomy): Eukaryota > Metazoa > Chordata > Actinopteri > Perciformes > Nototheniidae > Notothenia > Notothenia rossii. The sequence continues at coordinate 41,199,302 of NC_136906.1, read as the reverse complement.
TTTTTTAAGTTTAAGGTAAAATATTAATAAAGTTAATTAATATATAAAAAATATGCAAAATTAAAATATGAAATGTTAAAATAAAGTTGTACCGTGTATGGTTTTGACTTTGAAATATGAATTTGGTTCAAAATCACAATGTTATGGTGTTTCCGCTATTTGGGTAATAATTCTGTACTACCACCAGAGTGCGCTATTTTAAATTCCAGCTTAATCCACTAGGGAATAGCTGTTTCAAAACTGACTCGTTTTTGACAAAGGAGAAACGTAGTTTCCTCAAAAATATCTTTAAAATAGGAATTTACACTATGGTTAAACAACACAACACATAACCGCCAAAACACATTTGCAAAGAAGAATATTCACAATGTTATGGTGTTTCCGCTATTTGGGTAATAATTCTGTACTACCACCAGAGTGCGCTATTTTAAATTCCAGCTTAATCCACTAGGGAATAGCTGTTTCAAAACTGACTCGTTTTTGACAAAGGAGAAACGTAGTTTCCTCAAAAATATCTTTAAAATAGGAATTTACACTATGGTTAAACAACACAACACATAACCGCCAATACACATTTGCAAAGAAGAATATTCACAAAACCGCCAATACACATTTGCAAAGAAGAATATTCACAAAACCGCCAATACACATTTGCCAGCAGAAGTACTTCCAATAGTTCTAACTCTAACAAGAAGTATGATGTTCTTTAGAAGATGGAATGCCCAGCCTCAGTGTGTTAAAGCAAACAGAGTACTTCAATTAGCATTTCATGAAATGGTGACTGCCGTGGCTCACCGTGAACATGAGGTCAAGACAAAATGGCAACTGGTTTTCCAACCTTTGACCTGAAGAACAAAGGGATTTGAGAAAACACCTGGAGTTGAAATTGGTGAGGTGATATTTTGTCTAGTAAATTCAACACACAACACTGTAGTTTAAAATAACATTTCCATTTAGTTTACAATGATAAATGGGCCTCATACCCTTACGTCATAGCCCTCTACCCATGTACGTAAATGTTTTGACTTTAAGAGCCAGTATGGTCATTTCTTCTGTTTAAACACGCTATTTATGGGACAAATAGGACGCTAAGCAAACACAATTAGAAGAATATCGTCTATCTAACGCACGAATGTCGCACTTCCTGCCGTAATCCACAACGCAATGTCTTGAAAAACAGAATGGTGTAACCACTGAGAGCTTCAAACTACTCAGGCCTTTTCCTTGAAATAGGACTTTTTTAAAACAGCCTCACGCTGTTGTTACACAAAACACTCACTCCAATAACCTTAGCTTCAAACTTTGGCTGTGTCTTTCCCTCAAGCAGTCCCGACTGCTTAATGGCCTAAAACCATTCACGTAAAACGTAAAACGCCACAAAAGACACATATAGTGATTGGCCTCTAGCCGACATGTACTAACAGACAAACGAATAGCATGCAGGGTTAAATAGAAAAAAAGAAATTGAACTCACCCTGCCTGTAACAAAGCAACGCCACGTGGTAGGCTACCAATATTTATCAATTTAGGCTTGTTTTAACTTAAATTGCACAGCTATTTTCAGGATCCGCTGGCCGCCGTCAAACACACAGAACTAACATTGTCCTACATTAACTATTGAAGAATTCGATATAACAGGTTTCTCCATACCTAGTTGATTTGAGCTCTCTGTGTGCTGAACGGATGCCAGCGGGTCCAGCAAGCAGCCTGCTGTAGTCTCTCCCGGTTTTGCGAGATCCTGGGCTAGCTCGCCAATTGTTAAATATGTTCTTTATTCTCGCGTCCAGGAGAGAAGCTTTAAAATGAGACTAAATGGAGTCTCTGAAAAGATTCAAATGGGATACTTTAATTAAAAAAGGCGCGGTAGTGTTACAGACAGAATATTGTTCCGTCAGACAAACAGCTGTGGTCCGGTTCTCCTGAGCAAGAAGAAGACACCGGATCTCTCCTCCGGCGCTGCTATATATATATCCTCTGCTGGCTCCTCCCCGCCAGCCGGCTCACCTCGTCTCCAATGTCCGTTATTGCATTTAAACAGAGGATAGGTTCTTTTCACATTCAATATATGCTTAACACGCCGTTTCTCCTCATATTCTCTTTCATCACTTTTCATTTAACACATTCTAAACGCTGTAATCAATACTCTAAACAATACTTCTCGGCTCGTTTGGTTGCCGGTCATTCCGGATGTTGTCACATGCTACTCGTCTGTAAACAATAATGTATTCAAATAAACTGTACCTTCATTTAATATTCAGCATGGTAATATCTCGACATCTATCGTTGTAGTGTTAAATCAGTAGGTTTCGGTTTTCACCACACCAAGTCATTTCGCTCCTCAATTCACCTCTTTAGGAAATCGTATATTAACCACATGCTACATGCTAACCGTAGATGAAGGATTTTCAGAATAAAAGCTTAACTGCTTGTGCACAAGAATTTCTGGTTTTTCAGTATAAAAGAGCGTTTGAACTGACGGTATGTTTAAGCTACATTATACCATCAAAACATTGATTTTAATTTCTAACAGTATCTAATCTCCACGCAGTTTTGGGGGTTAGTTATTTGATCATCACTCATCGTGCTATGTATATCTATGGAGTGATGATGCCCGAGCCTAGTCGCCAAACTCAACTATATGCTGCTTCTAATAAACATGTTAAAGAAACACGTGAGTTGTCTGACTGAAATGGGGAGAAGCCTCCGAGCTAGTTCAGGCAGTCAACTTGAGCACTTATGCTGCATTCATACATAACGCCCCTTGCCACTCTGCAACCAACCAAACAGAGTCTCCTTAATATGTCGCTCTATTTAACCTGCCAGTTCTCTCTCCATGCATTGCTTGCTGCTTCTATTGCCGCAGCTACCTTTACGTCGCTGCTGTTTGCCTGCCCCACCACCACAGCTTCCACCTGTAGGCTTGGGGGTTAGTTATTTGATCATCACTCATCGTGCTATGTATATCTATGGAGTGATGATGCCCTAGCCTAGTCGCCAAACTCAACTATATGCTGCTTCTAATAAACATGTTAAAGAAACACGTGAGTTGTCTGACTGAATTAGTATGTAGTGTCTCTACTTTAAAGAGGCCTCTCCTGCTGATGTTCAGGTGTATATCAGTATGTAGTGTCTCTACTTTAAAGAGTCCTCTCCTGCTGATGTTCAGGTGTATATCAGTATGTAGTGTCTCTACTTTAAAGAGTCCTCTCCTGCTGATGTTCAGGTGTATATCAGTATGTAGTGTCTCTTCTTTAAAGAGTCCTCTCCAGCTGATGTTCAGGTGTATATCAGTATATAGTGTCTCTTCTTTAAAGAGTCCTCTCCAGCTGATGTTCAGGTGTATATCAGTATGTAGTGTCTCTACTTGAAAGAGTCCTCTCCTGCTGATGTTCAGGTGTATATCAGTATGTAGTGTCTCTACTTTAAAGAGTCCTCTCCTGCTGATGTTCAGGTGTATATCAGTATGTAGTGTCTCTACTTTAAAGAGTCCCCTCCTGCTGATGTTCAGGTGTATATCAGTATGTAGTGTCTCTTCTTTAAAGAGTCTTCTCCAGCTGATGTTCAGGTGTATATCAGTATGTAGTGTCTCTACTTTAAAGAGTCCTCTCCTGCTGATGTTCAGGTGTATATCAGTATGTAGTGTCTCTTCTTTCAAGAGTCCTCTCCAGCTGATGTTCAGGTGTATATCAGTATGTAGTGTCTCTACTTGAAAGAGTCCTCTCCTGCTGATGTTCAGGTGTATATCAGTATGTAGTGTCTCTACTTTAAAGAGTCCTCTCCTGCTGATGTTCAGGTGTATATCAGTATGTAGTGTCTCTACTTTAAAGAGTCCTCTCCAGCTGATGTTCAGGTGTATATCAGTATGTAATGTCTCTCCTGGGACATGTCTCCATACTTTCGTGTTCAAAAAGCACCTCTTTTCACCCTCTGTCTGAAACCAGTGTGTGTGTTCAATGTAAAAGTGGAGCTTACCTGGTCGTGGAAGATGTGAATAACCAAGGCCAGGGTCACCTCTGTCAGGACCAGGAGCAGGAGGATCACAAAGAACTGCAGAGGAGAGGAGAGAGGAGATGAGGAGAGGAGAGGGGAGGGGAGAGGAGAGGAGGAGAGGGGAGGGGAGAGGTGAGGAGAAAGGAGAGGGGAGAGAGGAGAGGCTTTAGAGCTGCAGATTATCCCTACTGCTGATATTGAATTGAGATCACTTTATCACGTATCATTCAGTATCTCCCTGCCCCCCCTCCTGTGGCCCCTCACCATGAACAGCAGGCAGCGCTGCTCCTTCAGGGCCCCCAGACATCCCAGGAAGCCCGTCACCATGGTGATGCCGCCGGCGACCAGCAGCAGGTTGGCAGCAGAGAGGGAGGGGAAGGAGAGGGGGAGGGAGGAGAACTCTGCCTGGGTGAAGGACAGCCACACTCCAATGCCAAACAGCCCGCAGCCTCCAAGCTTCACAACACATGGGAATGCAGATTAACCACAATGCATTGCTCCAAACCTGGGATATCCCACATCGTGAGCAACATAATGGAGTGACTCTGACTGTGTGTGACAGTTAGAGTTAAACAGAAGCTCTGTGGACAGAGCACACTGTGGACAGAGTGGACAGAGCTCTGTGGACAGAGTGGACAGAGCACTGAGGACAGAGTGGACAGAGCACACTGAGGACAGAGTGGACAGAGCACACTATGGACAGAGCACACTATGGACAGAGTGGACAGAGCACTGAGGACAGAGTAGACAGAGCACATACTGACCCAGAAGATGAGGTTGAAGACAAACATCAGATATTTGACGCAGCACAAACAGCTCCGAGACACTGACATCCTGCAGAGACAGAAGAGAAAGAAGAGACAGAAGACACAGAGCAGAGTTACAGCAGCATGTCCACAGCCTGCTGCTGTGCTCTCAGGTTACCAAGGTTACATCATGAGGACTGAGCAACACTGTGTGTGGTCATATTGTGTTGTGAGAGTTGGTGTACAATGAACATTGTGTTAAGGTACAATTCTGAAAGGCTCTTTCATTAAATAACAAATGATGGACGTGTGTTATGATATTTGTGTTGTGATTGATCTGTTAACTGTTCATCTAAATGACAAGGGGCTCCTCTGAGTCTCCTCAAACACCGTCTCACACCCAGGACCCTGATGAAGACACAACTGTATAAAGATAGTTACTGCCCAGCTTGCTGGGTAATTAAGGTTGATGTGAGAAGGGTGAGATTCTGAGTTGTGTGCACCTTCTTCAGAAGTAGAAGTACTCAGATCTTGTACTTGAGTAAAAGTAAAATTACTGTGTAATACTCTGTTTCAGTAAAAGTACTGCATTCAAAAGGTTACTCAAGTAAAAGTAGAAAGTATTCACATCAAAATATAATGAAAGTAGCGACAGTGAAAGTATTCATTGTGCAGATTGGTCCATTTCAGAATAATATATACGATATGTTTTATAATGATTGATCATTAAAGTGTTCTCAAAGCCGGTAAAGGTGCAGCTAGTCTGAATGACTTTGTATACTGCAGGGTAGCTTGTGAATTTATTCCAGGTGGAACTAAAGTCTGATTTAACACTTGATTATACATTTCACATCATTCATCCAGATCTGTGAAGTAACTAAAGGTATTAAATACATGTAGTGGAGTAAAAGTACACCATGTACCTCTGAACTGTAGTGGAGGAAAAGTACACCCTTGTTCTGGGGTAAAAGTACAGAGTAGCATAAAATGGATATACTCAAGTTAAGTACAAGTACATTACATCACATTACATCCAGCTGAGGCTTTTATCCAAAGCGACTTACAATAAGTACATTCGCCCAACAAGATACAAACTTGAAGAAAACAGAATCATATAAGTACATCAGGTTTCATAGAGCTAAAACATTTCAAGTGCTACTCAACTGGCTTTAGATAAGCCAGTCCTTTATTAGTATACAGTATAAGTGCTTTGTTAGTCATTCTATTGCTCGAAGTGGAGTCGAAAGAGATGAGTTTTCAGTCTGCGCCAGAAGATGTGTAAGCCTTCTGCTGTATTAATTTGTGTTGACTATTTACCCCAGTAATTGTGTCTTGTTTGCCCCTCTTTAGTTGCTGAGAGCCAAAGGTGTGGTGCTGGTGTCCCCGGTGGTGGCTTCCCCCTTTGTGTGTCGTGCTGTGCTCCCCCCTGATTTGTGTTCCTTCGTGTGAGTGTGTAGTGATCACGGGTGCCTTAATTGAGTTTGTTGAGATCCCTCTCACCCCTCGTCACCTCCATCCAATGGTAAGCCTCAGCATCCCTGAATTAAGATGTCCCCCTTTATTTCCAGTGTGTATGTTGTTCTTAATGTGTTTTTAATGATATTTTATTTTTAATACATGAAATAAAACATTTGATGAAATGGAACCACGTCTCCTGGCCCTCAGTATTACAAACCTGAGTGCCTCATTGGTACTTTGAATAATTATCTCCTTGCAATTCCCAAGGTGGCGTTGTCTGGCTTTAGGTTAAATAGGATTTCAAACAAACACTCCCACGTGCCGCCAAATTTACAAGGGCTTTTTATTCGTGTCTGTATTGTTAACCAAGTTTTGAAAAAATAATCTTCAGTAATTTTATTTAAAACACTGTGAATGTGCATGTGTGTTTGTGTGTTAGTGGGTATGTGACCATGTTCACAGTGAAAATCTGATTAGTTTGTCACTAAGTGGCTCTCACTACTGACCCCAAACAGGAAGTCAGACTGCTAACAGGAAGGAAGCTCCCTCCTCTCCTCAGCAGACCAGCAGATCTAATAATACAGCGCAAGGCATTTCCCATGACTGCAGCACTCTCTCATAGAGAACCACGCTCCGCAAACAGGCCGTATGTGAGGCTCACAAAGTCTACAGGTCTGTGCTGTGGAGGACGTCCTTTCTGGTTCCTGTGCCTCCGACGCTGTGTCCCAGTGCTACAAGGACTTTTTACTTATATATTTGTTTGCTTTATTCTCATATTGTGCAGCTGTCACCAACCTAAAGGATGTTGATTTAACAGGCTCTTCTGTTTCCAGTGGGAATCAGACTGTCAGAAACCCTTCATTTTTACTCATGCACATGTGCGTGTAGATTTGGCAGCCTAATGTGAAATCTATACATATTTACAAATGTCAATCAAAATGACTTTACCTGAAGATGAGTTTTAATCCTTTAAAATCCTGTCTGTGTCCCACTCCTCCTCAGCGCCTGGTTTGGTCTGTAACTCCTTCTCTTTTCCTCTCTCCTCTGCATGTGTCTGTGAACCAGCGAGGGTTTCCTTCTTCTCTTCCTCTGGATTGTTATTAACTGGCAGGTTGTGATTTCCAGCTTTTCCCGATGAAAAGTCTTCTACACAATTTTAAATCATTTAGAATGTTTTTTTTTTTTCTGTCTGAAAAAGTCTACTTTGTGAACAGATCTGCGTCTCTGCCCTGTCTTTCCCTCTCTTCCACCTTAATTATTTCCAGATGTGTGTGTCGCTGCCCGCCCCCCGTTGTGTTCCTCCCTTTCCTGTTTCTTCTCTTGTTACCTCCTCCATCTCCAGCCTCTAAACCCCAGCTTGTCTAACTTAGCCAATTCTTTCTCTCTATGTTCAGGAAATAGGACTCTATGTCCTTCTTCCTCTGTCTTCTTTGAGGTTCTCTTCTTTACAGGCTCACTGACACAGCTGCACACACACTTCCTCTCTGAACAAATGTTACACATACTTCACAATACTGGTGAACATTTCTAAATTAAAGGGTTGTATTTAGAGATTTACATTAGTCAAATAACCACTGCTGTATATTGTGAATGAATATCAACTTGCATACATTAGAGCATTTGTTCCTTTTTAGATGGTTGTAAAATAATGTATACATCTCAGAATGATAGCCGTCTCATTGGTCAGTTGCAGCTTAAGTGTTTTCAAAACGGTTATTAAGTTATATAACATGTTGTTATGTAACATTTTTACACTGTAGTATTTACTGTTTGGTCCATCTGACTAGAATGGTAGGGATTTCAGTTGGAGGAGGCACAGACATACAGAGCTGTATCACTCCACCTACCAAAGCACACAAAGAATCTGGGTAAAAAGAATATGGTTCTAGTTCTAACACATTTACAGGAGCCTACATCTCAGATTTGCAATTTTAGATGCAAGTTGGGTTATGGTATGGAGGTGATGGGCAACTGACTGTACTGAGTCCAGGCAGCCAGACGTGGATTTGCGGTTGCCATTTTTCTACTCACATGGTGCATTCAAGTTTACTCAAATGAACAACAGGCACACTTTTTAGCAAAATTATAAGCATAAGCTACATCACTTTGCATGAAGTAGCCTAGCAGCTGGCATACTTATGGTGGTTATGCTTTGCGCAAAATGTAGTGAAATGACTTTGGCCCAAGGTAGCTTATTCATCATCACTTTTTATTTCATTATGTCGAATACAGGATTTCATGTAAGAGCAACTGGAAACTAGAGAATGAAGTAGCTGTACAATATTTACACAATCAAAACAACAAAATTGCTCTGCAAGAATATCCTCTGAGAGGGCAAATCATGAGAAATACCCATCAACAACAAACAGATAAAAGGACTAACATTAAACACTTACATTATGCTTTTGGATCATTTCACTTCACACTTTCTTCAAGAAAGTCGTGCTTTATATTTTTTTCATTCATCGTCTTTTTAGGCATTAAATCCCTCCATGTCTTCAGAAGAACAAACAGTAAGAACACAGCTTAGTTTTGAGTACATTTCTTCCATCAAGGGCTTTGTCACTGAGGCAGGGTGAAACAGGAGACTATCATATAGTCCTTGTCACTGTCTCACCATATCCTGGAGAAGCTAAGCGCTGCAGGCGGGCCGCTTTATATATATCCCTTTAACATTTAAAAAAAAATTATAACAGCAACTAATCCCATTTTTGGATGGTCATTTTGGAAATGTACCTGTATAAATAATACAAATGATAGTTGTTAATACATACTTATGCCTATGGGTCAGTATTCTGTTTAGACAAATGATCTTGTGGTTCCTTTTTTGACTTTGAAGAAAGATCCACCATAGTCACTTAGTTCCCTACCATCCATCTCAATATGTTTAAATAAATAAAGTGGTACTTTAAAATGGACTCAATAATAAAAGAAACACTTGTCCACACAAGTGAACCTCCCAGGAACAAACCCACAGTGGCTGTTCTCGCTCCACCAGCATACGGCAGGTGCGTGTGTGAGTTGGGTGCCGGGCCGAGGTCCTTTTCCTCTCAGGCCTTTGCACTGAGGCTCATCAGGTCCACAAAAGAGGAGAAGAGGCGGTCCAGCCAACCCTGGTTAGCCATGCACTGCTGCACCACCTCCTCCTGCCCCGGGTCCTCAGCAGCCTGCTGCACGCTGTCCGTCTGCACAGCAACACACAGGAGGTCAAACACACACACACACACACAAACACACACACACACACACACACACACACACACACACACGCACACACACACACACACACACACACACACACACAGGTCACACAGACAAACACACACACACACACACACACACACACACACACACAGGTCACACACACACACACACACACAGGTCACACACACACACACACAGGTCACACACACACACACACACACACACACGCACACACACACACAGAGGTCACACACAGAGGTCACAAACACACACACACACACACACACACACACACACGCACACACACACACACATGTCACACACAGGTCACACACACACAGGTCACACACACACACACACACACACACACCCCCACACACACATACACACACACACACACAGGTCACACACACACAGGTCACACACACACAGGTCACACACACACACACACACACACACACACACACACACACACACACAGGTCACACACAGGTCACACACACACACACACACACACAGGTCACACACAGACACACAGGTCACAGACACACAGGTCACACACACACAGGTCACACACACACAGGTCACACACACACACACACACACACACACACACCGGTCACAGACACACAGGTCACACACACACAGGTCACACACACACACACACACACACCGGTCACACACACACACACACACACACACACACACACACACACACACACACACACACACACACACACACACAGACACACACACACACACACACACACACACCGGTCACACACACACAGGTCACACACACACACACACACGCACACACACACACACAGGTCACACACACACACACACACACACACAGGTCACACACACACAGGTCAAACACACACAGGTCACACACACACACACACACACACACACACACACACACACACAGGTCACACACACACAGGTCACACACACCCAGGTCACACACACACACACACACACACACAGGTCACACACACACACACAGGTCACACACACACACACACACACACACACACACACACACACACAGGTCACACACACAGGTCACACACACACACACACAGAGGTCACACACACACACACACACACACAGGTCACACACACACAGGTCACACACACACACACACACACACACACACAGGTCACACATACAGGTCACACACACACAGGTCACACACACAGGTCACACACACACACACACACACACACACACACACACACAGGTCACACACACACAGGTCACACACACACAGGTAACACACACACACACACATACACACACACACACACACACACACACAGGTCACACACACATGTCACACACACACAGGTCACACACAGGTCACACACACACACACACACACACACACACACGTCATACACACAGGTCACACACACACACAGACAAACAGGTCACAGACACACAGGTCACACACACACAGGTCACACACACACAGGTCACACAGGTCACACACACACCAGTCACACACACACACACACCGGTCACACACACACACACACCGGTCACACACACACACACACACACACACACACACACACACACACACACACACACCGGTCACACACACACACACACACACACACACACACACACACCGGTCACACACACACACACACACACACACACACACAGGTCACACACACACACAGGTCACACACACAGGTCACACACACACACACACACACACACACACACACACACACGCACACACACACACACACAGGTCACACACACACAGATCACACACACACAGGTCACACAGGTCACACACACACAGGTCACACACACACACACAGGTCACACACACACACCGGTCACACACACACCGGTCACACACACACACACACACACACACACACACACACACACACACACACACACAGAGAACAACAGGAGAACTGCAGTCGGCCATGGCAAATCAAACAACATATATTGTTAGTCTGCTTGTGGCACCAAAGCCAGTGAACATGCATCAAAGAAAAGACTTCTTGTGGCTGGAAATGGATCAGTCTGTGTGACTCAATGGCGACATTGTTTCATGTGTGAATGGTTTATTTGTAATTTTTGGGAGGTTTTATGTGGATATAATTGCATTCCAGAAGGCTAAGCTGTATGACATGTAAAGTAAAGGATCAACAATTGTTTACTTTTTATTTTATTAAAGTTAAACACACAAGTCATATTTAGGCCCATGAAACAGAGTTGGCGGAAAGTCAACCTACTTGTAAAGATGTAATCAGATTACATTATTTTGTGTGACCAAATGCAAGGATGGCTAAGCAAGGCTGTGGCAGTGGGGTGTGGTTAGAGCGCCGGCTGCTGGAGTGATGGGAGTGGCTTGGCCGGAGACAAGACAGCTGATCAGAATTAGGTAATCAGTCACTCAATAAAAGCATGTTGTATCTGGTTCTGGTCTGTCTTGCAGTAGGCAGGGTCCGGGGAGGATGTCTAAGCCACTCACACACACCGGGGGACCTTGAACACGCCTCCCGGCTTCCCTGTTCCTGGAGTGGAACTTATAATTTGTGTGAACAATAAACCTTTTATTTTCCATCCAACACTTCTCCGTCCATTCCTTTTTAACTGTTCGTGAGCTTTGGTGCCAAATATAGAAATAAATAAGTCTCTTTCGGCCCCTCTAGTCTACCTGACCTGGTCCCCTATGTCCAGGAGGTTCAGATTATAATAAGCCCTCATCAGATCTCTTATTGTCACAACCTGTCTGCTCCCCCTTGGTGTTGATTAAGATGGATTCAACAGGACGATCAGTCTGATGATGTGATGCATCATAATCACCACACTACGCTTTCTGAGTTGAAAGCTTCCAAATGTTGTCACCCTCAAGTTCATCCACTCACACACATTCAAACACATTTAAACACATTCAAACACATTCAAACATATTCAAACATATTCAAACATTTTCACACACATTCACACACATCCACACATTCAAACACATTCAAACACATTCAAGCATTTCCACACACATTCACACACATTCACACACATCCATACACATTCATACAGTATTTGTGTCGAGTCATGGTAAATATGCCGGCTGTAGCAGTTTCAAACATTTAGCATGCAGCTCTGCTTACCTCCTTCTTGCAGTGCAGGAAGGTGTGATACTTGTAGTGGTGAAGGGAGTGATACAGACTGTAGATCCGACACGTTTCTATTGAGAGCTTCAGATCCTGAAAAGGGTTGTGGGAGAAAACAAGGTTGAAGAGTTTCCTCCTGAATGTTTCCCCACCATTTGATAAAGCACAATGAAACATAGCAGTTCAACTTAATAATACTTCACAATGGGTTCCAGCTGAAGTTATATACTGTAGGAGGATGTTCTTTGATGAGATATGTTATCCTCCTCTGTGGTGGTCTACAGTAGTAAGATTCATCCCGCTTTCGTCTCATTAGTATGCATAGAAAGTGAGAGGTGCTGTGACAGGTCACACCTCTACCTACTTATGCTAATGAGCTAAGTCCCGCCTCCCCTTTGTTCGAGGTGTGAGATCCCAAGTAGGTGTGAGATCCGTCGATAGGAGGGGGTTGATGTGTATTCACAGGTGTGAAAAGCCCCCACTGTTGCGCCTTGTGGTGTATCATAAACAATGTTTCAATCACATTAGTATGCATAAAAAGTGACAGGTGGGCCCGCCCCCCAAGTGTGTGTGTGTGTGTGTGTTTGTGTGTGTGTGGGTGTGGGGACCTTCACTGATGTCCTCCCAAGGAGGTGTGTGTGTGTGTGTGTGTGTGTGTGTGTGTGTGTGTGTGTGTGTGTGTGTGTGTGTGTGTGTGTGTGTGTGTGTGTGTGTGTGTGTGTGTGTGTGTGTGTGTGTGTGTGTGGGGAGACCTTCACTCCAGAGCTATTGGTGCCTGTCTTAACACCCCATGGCCCTGCAGTCGGCCAGAGGCTGTAAAAAGTCCTGGAAAGCAGGCAGGCACCTCGTTTGAGAGATGACTGTGTGTGTATTAGAGAGCCTGAGGAGACACATTTTTACCGCCCATGCTTGACTGTTTATCTGTGCACTTTTCAACTGTATACAATACAACACAAAAATGCCCAGTGCTGCTAAGAAATAAGTTCAGAAAGCTCTGAAAGCTCTAACAAAAGTAACTCTCCAGGTATTTCAGACAGAGTATGCGGATTCGGTCTGATCAGAACAAAGAAAACAACTTTTGCCTTCCTAATGTCACACTTTCCTCTTTTCTATGGCCCGTGTCTGTAGAGTTGGGGGAGACTTCCTCACCCCTTCCTTCCATCTCTCTCTCTCTCTGTTTCTGCTGATGTGTAAAATATACAAAATAACGTTTTATATACTTACTCTCTTGTTAAAAGGCGATGAAGTTTGCAGCGTATGCCAGCCATCAGTGTTCTAGTTTTAAGGCGTTGCATACCTCAAAGTGTGTCTAAAAGTATCTTGGCAAGAGAAAAAAAAAAAAAAAAGCCAAAATTCGCCTAGGCCATTTAAAAGAAACCGAATTGCTGCTAATAAATAAGTTCAGAAAGCTATGACTCCAGTGGAACACTGTTAGAGTCAAAAGTAACTCTCAATGTATTCAGACAGAGTATGCAGATTGGGGCTGATCAGAACAAAGAAAGCACCTTCCTCGTCAAAAGTTAGTCATACAATCCCTTACTGTCACCCTTACCTCGTCCTATGGCTGTCAGGCCTTTTGGTGTGTGCGTGTGTGTGTCTGTGTGTGTGTGTGTGTGTGTGTGTGTGTGTGTGTGTGTGTGTGTGTGTGTGTGTGTGTGTATGTGTGTGTGTGAGCCTGGCCCTGCCCCCTCCTCCCCCCTTCCTGCCATCTTATCACTAGACAGAGGGGGGATGGGTTCTCTCTAAAACAAAGTGTCTGTAAAGGTGCCTGCCATCTCTCTCTCTGTTTCTGCTGATACTTACTCTCTTGTTAAAAGGTGATGAAGTTTGCAGCGTAAGCCAGCCATCAGTGTTCTAGTTTTACGGTTTTGCATACCTCAAAGTGTGTCTAAAAGTATCTTGGCAAGAGAAAAAAAGCCAAAATCCGCCTAGGTCATTAAAAAGAAACCGAATTCCACGTTTTACAAATGAACAGACACAAATGCAGACTTGCAATTGCAGTGGATGCAAATTATGCAAAGAGGAAGAAAAAACATTCTATCTAAAGCTATATAACACAATCTACGTATTGACAGTATGAGTACAACAAAAACAGTATGCATGTTGATGCAAACGACGATGTTCAGTAAACGATCAATCAAAATCGAAGGATCAAATGTATTTTTAAATGGAGCAGAAATAGAACTAGTCTCCCAGTGCAAGTATCTTGAACAGGGAGTGTCATATTGGACTCGCACTTGACTTTTTAAGAAACATATCCAGAAAGTATCCAATACCATTAAATTCAACTTGCAACATTTTAAACAAATTAGACCTTTTTCTTAACTGTCAAGGCTGCAAAGTCATACCTCCACTGTATGATTCTATCCCACATTGAATACTGTTTTACAAACTGGTCGTTTGCTTGTGCCACACACCTGAAACCCATAGAAGAGCTGTTCAAGAGAGCTATCCAGGTGTTTGACAGAAAGCCACAGTCATACCACCACTGTACCATCCTTGAAAATCACAATTTCTTGAGTTTTAGACATTTTTATGTCTTTTAAAAGTATGTGTTTTTAAAAAAATAATATTTACATGGGCTGGCCCCCCTCCCCTTGGGGGAATTCATCCACAGAAAACACACTGGACGCAGCACTAGGTCAGAAACCAGAGGAGACTGTGAAGTCCACCACAGACGGACCACCTTTGGACAAATTGTCCTCTCCATTAAAGGCAGCTCATTGTGGAATAGCCCCCCAACTGAGATACGGGATTGTCCCACTCTCAATAGTTTTAAAGGTCAACTTAAAGAATGGTTGAGCAACAAACAGACGTGTAATCACCGCTAAATACATGCACTTTAACACAGGGGTATCTCCTCTTGCACTTTATGTAGCGCTTTTATCTTATCTTGCACTTTATATATCATAGCTGCTACATTGTACTGCCATGTGGTAAATGCTTGTATGCTGCTCATGCTCTTTCTGCATATCATGTATTTTATTTTTGCTGTATATATATAAATGTCATGTTCTTATATGCTGTATGTGACGGGGCTACAGATGGAAATTAGCTCAGAGCTAAAATCCGGCTCATTTACACTTGTAGGCATTATTTTAGTTTTAAAGTGTTCATCAATGTGCACTACGGTAGCCCTGAAGAAAACTAAACATTAAAATGTGTTATCGATGTCCCCATTCCCAGTTTGTTTTGGGAATAACTGCGATGTTTACTATGTTTTGGTAGCTCTTAACAAAACAGAATTTTTGTAAAAGACTGCGACTCTAAAAGGCAAGTTTGTGATTTTAACACTGTTTCGATGAAACAATACATTATACAATATTACGACTTTTTGCCATATTTTTAACACAATATACTTGTACCTTTTTTTTTTTTTTTTTGTGGTTGTAGGGCTTCAAGATATTTTGCATGTCATGCATAAACACGGTGTCATCTTTTCCTTCAAACTGACGTGCTGCCCGTTTTACAAAACAAGTTATTTTTCTGCTTCTTCATCCTCTGAATTTTCCTCCCCCGTCAATCTTCCTTCAGCCAGCACAACAAGAATCAAGGTGGATCTGTGAAATGAAACACCTCTTCCCAAAGCGTGACTTCCCTATTGAGAGCATGCGTCTAGGGCAGTAGGGTCTAAACCAATTGGCCAGATAAACTAACATGCAGAACGTAAGGTATGTTTGAAGACTAACCATTTATCCAGTTCAAGCTGTCTTTAAGATGTGACATTGCGCTCTGACTATTTCCCGTAAAATGGTGAAAAACTATTACTTATTCTTAAATTTGACCTCTTGCTGCTTGGTTGAAAATGATAGTTGAAAAATAACTTTAAAAAAAAAAAGACTCAAACAGCAAGGGACATTATACTGGTGAAAAAACTCTCAATTCTACAGATGACTCCCCCCACTCAACGCAATAAGTCCCTCCCTCCACTCAGAAAAGCATCTAAAACTAAGGACCCCACTAAGACGACAGTTTGAAAACTAGCTATGGATCTGAGAAAAACCAAGTCTCCCCCCGTGAGTTGCAGCCAGGAACAAACTCCTGGACTACCATCATCACCACCATTCTGGACACCCGAATCTTGCAGTACTACTGCTGCTTATTTTGCTCCTTGGGCCAAGACGTCTCTGTTTATGGACACAGTGAAATCAGTGTTGGTTGATATTATGGAGGGGGTGATACATCGGTACAGAGAAGAAATATGCAACGGATGCCGAGTCATTCACCCCGGCCAGAGGCAACACGATTGTGTGAATGACATGCCCGATTTTTTCTTCAGAAACAATTACAACACGTTAATGAAAAGACTCTGGCTCACCGACTTCATTACTGAGATCGACCAGACTCTTATTGATAAAGAAATTTTCACGGATGATTGGATGATCCAAGGCGCTTCGGAGGCTTTTCTGCACAATCTCAAAAATTGTAGACGCCTCAAGGAGAGACTTGAAAAGATCCATGCCGAGTTGGATGGAGAAGAAGAAGACTAATAACCTGCGGTTGGTTGAAGCCAGGGATTTTTTCTTTTTCGATACATTGACTTTTTCTTTAAAGTAAAATACAAATGGGGAACTACTATGCAAAACGCTCGGTATATATTGATCAGAATGTAGTCAATACCCTTTTAATAAGTGTGGTGATGAGGACGATTGAAAACAGAGTGAATAGTGATCCCCGTGTAAACAGAATGGCTGAAGTTTGTAAACTAGAAGACATTTTGGATATCGTTCGTTCTGGCAGTACTATTCCTGGTCATTGGGAAACGATTGTAAACGAAACATTTAAAGTGGTCCTGGAATCTTCATTTTCCGAAACATTCTGTAACATTACCGAAGAAATGAAACAAACATCAAAAGTGTATCATGTGCTCTCATTGTATGCTCTGTTTGTAGATGTAATGCATCTTTGTGTCAAAAACAGCATAGGCCTACACATGAATATTTTGACTGAAGTGAAAAAACTCCATCATGATATTTCCAGTAATCTGAGGAATTCTAAGCTGGAGACGGTCCTGGGGATGTTACAATCAGTATAACTATTGATTTTGTGTGTGAAAATGTTTAAATGTAAATAGGATATTTTTTTTTTTAAATAAAAAAAAGTGTTTTTTACATTTTAAAAACGGTTGTCTTCATTATAGCAAGGGGAGCGTGTCTGATACATGTGTATTACAGTCCTTCACATGCACTGTTGTCTTCATTATAACAAGGGGAGGGTAACAGTGAAGATGTATGATACATGTGTATTGAAACGTGCGTATTATACCCCCACAGAAACACAGAAACATGGAAACACAGAAACACAGAAAACACTGAAACCACTGAAACACTGAAAAAACACAGAAACACTGAAACACAGACACACAGAAACACCGAAACACAGAGACACAGAATTACAGAAACACAGAAACACAGAAACACAGAGACACAGAAACACAGAAACATGGAAACACAGAAAACACAGAAACACAGAAACACAAAAACACAAAAACACAAAAACACTGAAACACCGACACATCGAGACACAGAACCACAGAAACACAGAAACACAGAAACACAAAAACACAGAAACACTGAAACACCGACACACCGAGACACAGAACCACAGAAACACAGAAACACAGAAACACAAAAACACAGAGAAACACAGAAACACAAAAACACAAAAACACTGAAACACCGACACACAAAACCACAGAAACACAAAAACACAAAAACACTGAAACACCGACACAACTAGACACAGAACCACAGAAACACAGAAACACAAAAACACAGAAACACAGAAACACAAAAACACAGACACAAAGAAAACACAGAAACACAAAAACACAGAAACACCGACACACAGAAACACAGAAAACACAGAAACACAGAACCACAGAACCACAGAAAACACAGAAAACACAGAAACACAGAAACACAAAAACACAAAAAACACAAAAACACTGAAACACCGACACACAGAAACACAGAAAATACAAAAAGCAGGCTTGTGTGCTAGTCTGGTTCTGTGTTTCTATGTTTTCTGTGTTTCTGTGTGTCGGTGTTTCTGTGTTTTTGTGTTTCTGTGTTTTCTTTGTGTCTGTGTTTTTGTGTTTCTGTGTTTCTGTGTTTTTGTGTTTCTGTGTTTATGTGGTTCTGTGGTTCTGTGTCTAGGTGTGTCAGTGTTTCAGTGTTTTTGTGTTTTTGTGTTTCTGTGTTTCTGTGGTTCTGTGTCTCGGTGTGTCGGTGTTTCAGTGTTTTTGTGTTTTTGTGTTTCTGTGTTTCTCTGTGTTTTTGTGTTTCTGTGTTTCTGTGTTTCTGTGGTTCTGTGTCTCGGTGTGTCGGTGTTTCAGTGTTTTTGTGTTTTTGTGTTTTTGTGTTTCTGTGTTTGTGTATTTTCTGTGTTTCCATGTTTCTGTGTTTCTGTGTCTCTGTGTTTCTGTGTTTCTGTGTTTCTGTAATTCTGTGTCTCTGTGTTTAGGTGTTTCTGTGTGTCGGTGTTTCAGTGTTTCTGTGTTTTTTCAGTGTTTCAGTGGTTTCAGTGTTTTCTGTGTTTCTGTGTTTCCATGTTTCTGTGTTTCTGTGGGGGTATAATACGCACGTTTCAATACACATGTATCATACATCTTCACTGTTACCCTCCCCTTGTTATAATGAAGACAACAGTGCATGTGAAGGACTGTAATACACATGTATCAGACACGCTCCCCTTGCTATAATGAAGACAACAGTTTTTAAAATGTAAAAAACACTTTTTTTTATTTAAAAAAAAAAATGTCCTATTTACATTTAAACATTTTCACACACAAAATCAATAGTTATACTGATTGTAACATCCCCAGGACCGTCTCCAGCTTAGAATTCTCCAGATTACTGGAAATATCATGATGGAGTTTTTTCACTTCAGTCAAAATATTCATGTGTATGCTGTTTTTGACACAAAGATGCATTACATCTACAAACAGAGGATACAATGAGAGCACATGATACACTTTTGATGTTTGTTTCATTTCTTCGGTAATGTTACAGAATGTTTCGGAAAATGAAGATTCCAGGACCACTTTAAATGTTTCGTTTACAATCGTTTCCCAATGACCAGGAATAGTACTGCCAGAACGAACGATATCCAAAATGTCTTCTAGTTTACAAACTTCAGCCATTCTGTTTACACGGGGATCACTATTCACTCTGTTTTCAATCGTCCTCATCACCACACTTATTAAAAGGGTATTGACTACATTCTGATCAATATATACCGAGCGTTTTGCATAGTAGTTCCCCATTTGTATTTTACTTTAAAGAAAAAGTCAATGTATCGAAAAAGAAAAAATCCCTGGCTTCAACCAACCGCAGGTTATTAGTCTTCTTCTTCTCCATCCAACTCGGCATGGATCTTTTCAAGTCTCTCCTTGAGGCGTCTACAATTTTTGAGATTGTGCAGAAAAGCCTCCGAAGCGCCTTGGATCATCCAATCATCCGTGAAAATTTCTTTATCAATAAGAGTCTGGTCGATCTCAGTAATGAAGTCGGTGAGCCAGAGTCTTTTCATTAACGTGTTGTAATTGTTTCTGAAGAAAAAATCGGGCATGTCATTCACACAATCGTGTTGCCTCTGGCCGGGGTGAATGACTCGGCATCCATTGCATATTTCTTCTCTGTACCGATGTATCACCCCCTCCACAATATCAACCAATACTGATTTCACTGTGTCCATAAACAGAGACGTCTTGGCCCAAGGAGCAAAATAAGCAGCAGTACACTGTAAAAAAAGTCCGTGAAATTAACAGGGAAAAGCTGTAAAATCACGACATCAAAAAACTGTAAATAGAGAAACAATGAAGCAGTGTTTAATTTACAGTAATATTTCGTAAAGTACTGAACCAAACAAAACTGTTAAATTCACATTAAGAATATGTTAAAAATAATTATATTTCATTCTATAATTTACAGATTACTGTGGTTTGAACACAGAAAAACTGTAATACATAAAACAATACAATACAGTTAAAATGACAACATGACAGTGTTAAAATCATGTTTTTATATATTTTTTCATTCTTGAATATACTATAATAAACTTACTTCTTATTTCTATTTTTTTAATACATATGTTTATTTTGAAATTGGAAATAACCCAGTACTGAGACATTTTTGGAAATTAAATGAGAATCCATAAAACAGCTGGCGTTTGGATTCTCGGGCCGCCCGGCTATTTGGAGTGGAATGCAACCCACGGCAGACAGCCCAAACAGTAATCGAACGCGCCACTAACGGCCCGTCCACACAGCGGTAAATCTACTTTTTGAGTCTTGTATTTTTTTTAATTGGGACAGCCTCTCGGCGGAAGTGACGCAAGCGGTCAACGAACGCAGCCTCCGAAGGAAACGGCCGCTGAACTGAGACACGCCTACTGAGCAGTAGAGTTTGTTTCTGTTATTTCATTGGACTATTTAATTATCGCGGGAGCAGCCACTTTTTGCAGGTTAACGGCTCAGTGCGCGGCCAAGTCTGTCTGCCACGGACCACGGAGCTATGTGCAGGTGCTCATGAGCGGAGGATCACATCTGTAGCACTGGTAAGCTAACCGTTTATTTTCTTCAAACTTCAATTATAACACGGTGTGTTGTCAGGACAATTCTGTTTGTGATTTATTGCATTTTGCAGTCATAGTAGTTATAACGTCTACTGACTGGGAGTTCATTTAAATAGTCTGGTAACGTTATTGAAGTATCATGCTAAAAGCTGAACTCTTTATTTCCGTTCAATTCATACTGTTGTGAAGCGGGGGGTTCGAAGCTACATCTGAGCGGGTTCAAATTTAACGGGCAGTTATATTATTATTATATTGCTAAATATGATTACCTACCGTTTTTGCAGGTTAACGGTTACGGCTCAGTGCACGGCCAAGTCTGTCTCAAGTCTGCCTGCCACGGACCACGGAGCTGTGTGCACATGAGCGGAGGATCACATCTGTAGCACTGGTAAGCCCCCTATTGCCGGCATGGACATTCTTCCCATTGGGATATAACACTCGTGGGCAATATATTGAGGCCATGGGACCGACTTGGCTTTTTACCGTCACTTGGCAGTCTAAATGAGTACACAAACAGCATATGAGTGTGTATGCATGCATTGGACCATAGATGGCGCTCTTATCATGCTCTACTCATGAGTGTGTACTTATACTGCATGGGGGGGTGTCCGTCAACCCAATATGGGGTCCCACTTTCCAAATATTACAGAGTAACACGAGTATTCACTTACTGTGTACTTATACTTATGGGGGGGGGTGTCCGTCAACCCAATATGGGGTCCCACTTTCCACATATTACACAGTAACACGAGTATTCACTTGCTGTGTACTTATACTGCATGGGGGGGTGTCCGTCAACCCAATATGGGGTCCCACTTTCCAAATATTACAGAGTAACACGAGTATTCACTTACTGTGTACTTATACTTATGGGGGGGGGGGTGTCCGTCAACCCAATATGGGGTCCCACTTTCCACATATTACAGAGTAACACGAGTATTCACTTGATGTGTACTTATACTTATGGGGGGGGGTGTCCGTCAACCCAATATTGGGTCCCACTTTCCAAATATTACAGAGTAACACGAGTATTCACTTACTGTGTACTTATACTTATGGGGGGGGGTGTCCGTCAACCCAATATGGGGTCCCACTTTCCACATATTACACAGTAACACGAGTATTCACTTGCTGTGAATTTGTACTTATGTGGGGGGGTGTCCGTCAACCCAATATGGGGTCCCACTTTCCACATATTACACAGTAACACGAGTATTCACTTGCTGTGTACTTATACTTATGGGGGGGGGGTGTCCGTCAACCCAACATGGGGTCCCACTTTCCACATGTTACACAGTAACACAAGTATTCACTTGCTGTGTACTTATGGGGGGGAGGGGGGTGTCCGTCAACCCAATATGGGGTCCCACTTTCCACATGTTACACAGTAACAGTAACACAAGTATTCACTTGCTGTGTTCTTATGGGGTGGGTGTCCGTCCACCCAATATGGGGTCCCTCTTACCAAATATTTGTCATGTCGGGGTGTCCGTCAACCCAATATGGGATCCCGCTTACCAAATATGTGTCATGTCGGGGGGGTGTCCGTCAACCCAATATGGGGTCCCACTTTCCACATATTACACAGTAACACAAGTATTCACTTGCTGTGTACTTATGGGGGGAGGGGGGTGTCCGTCAACCCAATATGGGGTCCCACTTGCTGTGTACTTGTACTTATGTGGGGGGGTGTCCGTCAACCCAATATGGGGTCCCACTTTCCACATGTTACACAGTAACACAAGTATTCACTTGCTGTGTACTTATGGGGGGAGGGGGGTGTCCGTCAACCCAATATGGGGTCCCACTTTCCAAATGTTACACAGTAACACAAGTATTCAGTTGCTGTGTTCTTATGGGGGGGGGGTGTCCGTCAACCCAATATGGGGTCCCACTTACCAAATATTAGACAGTAACACAAGTATTCACTTGCTGTGTACTTATGGGGGGAGGGGGCTGTCCGTCAACCCAATATGGGGTCCCACTTGCTGTGTACTTGTACTTATGTGGGGGGGTGTCCGTCAACCCAATATGGGGTCCCACTTTCCACATGTTACACAGTAACACAAGTATTCACTTGCTGTGTACTTATGGGGGGAGGGGGGTGTCCGTCAACCCAATATGGGGTTCCACTTTCCACATGTTACACAGTAACACAAGTATTCACTTGCTGTGTTCTTATGGGGGGGGGGGGTGTCCGTCAACCCAATATGGGGTTCCACTTACCAAATATTTTTCATGTCGGGGTGTCCGTCCACCCAATATGGGGTCCCACTTACCAAATATTTGTCATGTCGGGGTGTTCGTCAACCCAATATGCGATCCCGCTTACCGAATATGTGTCATGTCGGGGGGGTGTCCGTCAACCCAATATGGGGTGCCACTTTCCACATATTAGACAGTAACACAAGTATTCACTTGTTGTGTACTTATGGGGGGATGGGGCTGTCCGTCAACCCAATATGGGGTCCCACTTGCTGTGTACTTGTACTTATGTGGAGAGGTGTCCGTCAACCCAATATGGGGTCCCACTTTCCACATGTTACACAGTAACACAAGTATTCACTTGTTGTGTACTTGTGGGGGGAGGGGGGTGTCCGTCAACCCAATATGGGGTCCTAATTTTTTCTTCAGCGGCTTCCAAATAGGGCCCAAATCAGGAATCTGACATATGGGAACCCTAACCCACCCAGAAATGTTTATTCAATGAAATGTCAAACTTTATCACAAAATCCTCTCATAAGCTAAGGGTCTGACAGGCTTGTGGTGGGGGAGGGGGAGAAAATGAAAAAAAATGAAAAAAGATGCGTGGCGCTCCGAGACTTTGAGAGATTGTTGCTTAACTTGTGTGGAACCGGCTTGCAAAATCTGGGGCCCCTGCAACCTTCAACAAGGTCAAAACTGAGGTCAGAGGTCACATTTTGATGCCGATCGGTGCCCTTTACGGCACAAAGGAAGGTCCGACCGCTTTGAGCTTGGTGTCGTTGAAACCGTCTCGGAAGGTAGATGCAGATTGATGCCTCTGGTTCAACTTAATGTCAAAGGTTATGGCTTAAAATTGAACAAAACCTTCGGTTAAGGCCTTTTGAAAAGCTGCTGTGTTGCATGACTTTCGAAAGGGCTAAAGAGATATTTTTTTCACGGGGGGCCTATAAATAGGGCCCAGATCAGGAATCTGAAGTATGGAAACTGTAACCCACCCAGAATTATTTTTTCAATCAAACGTCAAACTTTCTCACATAATGCTGTCTGGAGCTTAGAATCTGACAGGCTTGTGGTGGGGGAGGGGGAGAAAATGAAAAAAATTGAAAAAAATTGAAAAAAGGTGCGTGGCGCTCCGAGACTTTGAGAGATTGTTGCATAACTTGTGTGGAACACGCTTGCAAAATGTGGGGCCCCTGCGACCTTCAACAAGGTCAAAACTGAGGTCAGAGGTCACGTTTTGATGCCGTACGGTGACCTTTATGGCACAAAGGAATGTCCGAGAGCTTGGAGCTTGGTCTCGTTAGAACAGGCTCGGAAATTACATGCAGATTAGTGCCTTTTTTCCAACTAAATGTCAAAGTTAACGGCTTAAAATGTAACAAAGCTCCAAGGGTCAAAGGTCAACTGTGGATGGTAGACGCACTGTATACGCCACTTAGGAAGGTCCGACGGCTTTGAGCTTGGTGTCGTTGGAACCGGCTCGGAAATTACATGCAGATTGATGCCTCTTCTGAAACTAAATGTCAAAGGTAACGTCTTAAAATGTAACAAAACCATCCCTTAAGGCGTTTTCGTTTTAATGCCCTACTGTGACCTTTAGGGCACAAAGGAGGGTCCGAGAGCTTGGAACTTGGTCTCGTTGGAACGGGCTCGGAAATTCCATGCAGATTGGGGCCTCTTTTGCAACTAAATGTCAAACGTAACGGCTTAAAATGTAACAAAACCTTCCCTTAAGGCGTTTTCGTTTTAATGCCCTACTGTGACCTTTAGGGCACAAAGGAGGGTCCGAGAGCTTGGAGCTTGGTCTCGTTGGAACGGGCTCGGAAATTCCATGCAGATTGGTGCCTCTTTTCCAACTAAATGTCAAAGTTAACGGCTTAAAATGTAACAAAACCTTCCCTTAAGGCGTTTTGAGATGAAACTGCTTCAGGACTTTTTAAATGACTTTGGAAAAGGTTAAAGAGATCATTTTTTCACCAGGGGCTTCTAAATAAGGCCCAGAACAGGAATCTGAAGTAACCCACACAGAATTCTTTTTTCAAAAAAATGGCAACTTTCTCACAAAATCCTGTCTGGAGCTTAGAATCTGACAGGCTTGTGGTGGGGGAGGGGGAGAAAATGAAAAAAATTGAAAAAAGGTGCGTGGCGCTCCGAGACTTTGAGAGATTGTTGCTTAACTTGTGTGGAACCCGCTTGCAAAATTTGGGGCCCCTGCGGCCTTCAACAAGGTCAAAACTGAGGTCAGAGGTCACGTTTTGATGCCGTACGGTGACCTTTATGGCACAAAGGAATGTCCGAGAGCTTGGAGCTTGGTCTCGTTAGAACAGGCTCGGAAATTACATGTGGATTAGTGCCTCTTTTCCAACTAAATGTCAAAGTTAACGGCTTAAAATGTAACAAAGCTCCAAGGGTCAAAGGTCAACTGTGGATGGTAGACGCACTGTATACGCCACTTAGGAAGGTCCGACGGCTTTGAGCTTGGTGTCGTTGGAACTGCCTCGGAGAGCAGATGCAGATTAATTCCTCTGGTACCGCTAAATGTCAAAGGTTATGGCTTAAAATGTAACAAAACCTTCGGTTAAGGCCTTTTGAAAAGCTGCTGTGTTGCATGACTTTTGAAAGGGCTAAAGAGATATTTTTTTCACAGGGGGCCTATAAATAGGGCCCAGATCAGGAATCTGAAGTATGGAAACTCTCACCCACCTAGAATTGTTTTTCAATAAAATCTCAAATTCCTCTCATATTTGCTGTCTGGAGCTTAGAATCTGACAGGCGGGGGAGGGGAAGACAATGAAATGGCTCTTAGTACTGTACACGGAACAAAGGAAGGTCCGACCGCTTTGAGCTTGGTGTCGTTGAAACCGTCTCGGAAGGTAGATGCAGATTGATGCCTCTGGTTCAACTTAATGTCAAAGGTTATGGCTTAAAATTGAACAAAACCTTCGGTTAAGGCCTTTTGAAAAGCTGCTGTGTTGCATGACTTTCGAAAGGGCTAAAGAGATATTTTTTTCACGGGGGGCCTATAAATAGGGCCCAGATCAGGAATCTGAAGTATGGAAACTGTAACCCACCCAGAATTATTTTTTCAATCAAACGTCAAACTTTCTCACATAATGCTGTCTGGAGCTTAGAATCTGACAGGCTTGTGGTGGGGGAGGGGGAGAAAATGAAAAAAATTGAAAAAAATTGAAAAAAGGTGCGTGGCGCTCCGAGACTTTGAGAGATTGTTGCTTAACTTGTGTGGAACACGCTTGCAAAATTTGGGGCCCCTGCGACCTTCAACAAGGTCAAAACTGAGGTCAGAGGTCACGTTTTGATGCCGTACGGTGACCTTTATGGCACAAAGGAATGTCCGAGAGCTTGGAGCTTGGTCTCGTTAGAACAGGCTCGGAAATTACATGCAGATTAGTGCCTCTTTTCCAACTAAATGTCAAAGTTAACGGCTTAAAATGTAACAAAGCTCCAAGGGTCAAAGGTCAACTGTGGATGGTAGACGCACTGTATACGCCACTTAGGAAGGTCCGACGGCTTTGAGCTTGGTGTCGTTGGAACCGGCTCGGAAATTACATGCAGATTGATGCCTCTTCTGAAACTAAATGTCAAAGGTAACGTCTTAAAATGTAACAAAACCATCCCTTAAGGCGTTTTCGTTTTAATGCCCTACTGTGACCTTTAGGGCACAAAGGAGGGTCCGAGAGCTTGGAACTTGGTCTCGTTGGAACGGGCTCGGAAATTCCATGCAGATTGGGGCCTCTTTTGCAACTAAATGTCAAACGTAACGGCTTAAAATGTAACAAAACCTTCCCTTAAGGCGTTTTCGTTTTAATGCCCTACTGTGACCTTTAGGGCACAAAGGAGGGTCCGAGAGCTTGGAGCTTGGTCTCGTTGGAACGGGCTCGGAAATTCCATGCAGATTGGTGCCTCTTTTCCAACTAAATGTCAAAGTTAACGGCTTAAAATGTAACAAAACCTTCCCTTAAGGCGTTTTGAGATGAAACTGCTTCAGGACTTTTTAAATGACTTTGGAAAAGGTTAAAGAGATCATTTTTTCACCAGGGGCTTCTAAATAAGGCCCAGAACAGGAATCTGAAGTAACCCACACAGAATTCTTTTTTCAAAAAAATGGCAACTTTCTCACAAAATCCTGTCTGGAGCTTAGAATCTGACAGGCTTGTGGTGGGGGAGGGGGAGAAAATGAAAAAAATTGAAAAAAGGTGCGTGGCGCTCCGAGACTTTGAGAGATTGTTGCTTAACTTGTGTGGAACCCGCTTGCAAAATTTGGGGCCCCTGCGGCCTTCAACAAGGTCAAAACTGAGGTCAGAGGTCACGTTTTGATGCCGTACGGTGACCTTTATGGCACAAAGGAATGTCCGAGAGCTTGGAGCTTGGTCTCGTTAGAACAGGCTCGGAAATTACATGTGGATTAGTGCCTCTTTTCCAACTAAATGTCAAAGTTAACGGCTTAAAATGTAACAAAGCTCCAAGGGTCAAAGGTCAACTGTGGATGGTAGACGCACTGTATACGCCACTTAGGAAGGTCCGACGGCTTTGAGCTTGGTGTCGTTGGAACTGCCTCGGAGAGCAGATGCAGATTAATTCCTCTGGTACCGCTAAATGTCAAAGGTTATGGCTTAAAATGTAACAAAACCTTCGGTTAAGGCCTTTTGAAAAGCTGCTGTGTTGCATGACTTTTGAAAGGGCTAAAGAGATATTTTTTTCACAGGGGGCCTATAAATAGGGCCCAGATCAGGAATCTGAAGTATGGAAACTCTCACCCACCTAGAATTGTTTTTCAATAAAATCTCAAATTCCTCTCATATTTGCTGTCTGGAGCTTAGAATCTGACAGGCGGGGGAGGGGAAGACAATGAAATGGCTCTTAGTACTGTACACGGAACAAAGGAAGGTCCGACCGCTTTGAGCTTGGTGTCGTTGAAACCGTCTCGGAAGGTAGATGCAGATTGATGCCTCTGGTTCAACTTAATGTCAAAGGTTATGGCTTAAAATTGAACAAAACCTTCGGTTAAGGCCTTTTGAAAAGCTGCTGTGTTGCATGACTTTCGAAAGGGCTAAAGAGATATTTTTTTCACGGGGGGCCTATAAATAGGGCCCAGATCAGGAATCTGAAGTATGGAAACTGTAACCCACCCAGAATTATTTTTTCAATCAAACGTCAAACTTTCTCACATAATGCTGTCTGGAGCTTAGAATCTGACAGGCTTGTGGTGGGGGAGGGGGAGAAAATGAAAAAAATTGAAAAAAATTGAAAAAAGGTGCGTGGCGCTCCGAGACTTTGAGAGATTGTTGCTTAACTTGTGTGGAACACGCTTGCAAAATTTGGGGCCCCTGCGACCTTCAACAAGGTCAAAACTGAGGTCAGAGGTCACGTTTTGATGCCGTACGGTGACCTTTATGGCACAAAGGAATGTCCGAGAGCTTGGAGCTTGGTCTCGTTAGAACAGGCTCGGAAATTACATGCAGATTAGTGCCTCTTTTCCAACTAAATGTCAAAGTTAACGGCTTAAAATGTAACAAAGCTCCAAGGGTCAAAGGTCAACTGTGGATGGTAGACGCACTGTATACGCCACTTAGGAAGGTCCGACGGCTTTGAGCTTGGTGTCGTTGGAACCGGCTCGGAAATTACATGCAGATTGATGCCTCTTATGAAACTAAATGTCAAAGGTAACGTCTTAAAATGTAACAAAACCATCCCTTAAGGCGTTTTCGTTTTAATGCCCTACTGTGACCTTTAGGGCACAAAGGAGGGTCCGAGAGCTTGGAACTTGGTCTCGTTGGAACGGGCTCGGAAATTCCATGCAGATTGGGGCCTCTTTTGCAACTAAATGTCAAACGTAACGGCTTAAAATGTAACAAAACCTTCCCTTAAGGCGTTTTCGTTTTAATGCCCTACTGTGACCTTTAGGGCACAAAGGAGGGTCCGAGAGCTTGGAGCTTGGTCTCGTTGGAACGGGCTCGGAAATTCCATGCAGATTGGTGCCTCTTTTCCAACTAAATGTCAAAGTTAACGGCTTAAAATGTAACAAAACCTTCCCTTAAGGCGTTTTGAGATGAAACTGCTTCAGGACTTTTTAAATGACTTTGGAAAAGGTTAAAGAGATCATTTTTTCACCAGGGGCTTCTAAATAAGGCCCAGAACAGGAATCTGAAGTAACCCACACAGAATTCTTTTTTCAAAAAAATGGCAACTTTCTCACAAA
This sequence comes from Notothenia rossii, assembly GCF_949606895.1. Taxonomy (NCBI): domain Eukaryota; kingdom Metazoa; phylum Chordata; class Actinopteri; order Perciformes; family Nototheniidae; genus Notothenia; species Notothenia rossii. Next base: position 41,169,752 of record NC_136906.1, on the reverse strand, counting down.
ATCCTGTCTGGAGCTTAGAATCTGACAGGCTTGTGGTGGGGGAGGGGGAGAAAATGAAAAAAATTGAAAAAAGGTGCGTGGCGCTCCGAGACTTTGAGAGATTGTTGCTTAACTTGTGTGGAACCCGCTTGCAAAATTTGGGGCCCCTGCGGCCTTCAACAAGGTCAAAACTGAGGTCAGAGGTCACGTTTTGATGCCGTACGGTGACCTTTATGGCACAAAGGAATGTCCGAGAGCTTGGAGCTTGGTCTCGTTAGAACAGGCTCGGAAATTACATGTAGATTAGTGCCTCTTTTCCAACTAAATGTCAAAGTTAATGGCTTAAAATGTAACAAAGCTCCAAGGGTCAAAGGTCAACTGTGGATGGTAGACGCACTGTATACGCCACTTAGGAAGGTCCGACGGCTTTGAGCTTGGTGTCGTTGGAACTGCCTCGGAGAGCAGATGCAGATTAATTCCTCTGGTACCGCTAAATGTCAAAGGTTATGGCTTAAAATGTAACAAAACCTTCGGTTAAGGCCTTTTGAAAAGCTGCTGTGTTGCATGACTTTTGAAAGGGCTAAAGAGATATTTTTTTCACAGGGGGCCTATAAATAGGGCCCAGATCAGGAATCTGAAGTATGGAAACTCTCACCCACCTAGAATTGTTTTTCAATAAAATCTCAAATTCCTCTCATATTTGCTGTCTGGAGCTTAGAATCTGACAGGCGAGGGAGGGGAAGACAATGAAATGGCTCTTAGTACTGTACACGGAACAAAGGAAGGTCCGACAGATTTGAGCTTGGTCTCGTTAGAATCGCGTCGAAGACTACATGCAGATTCTGGGAGTACTTCCATTCGCTTCGTGTTGATCTGTAGATGTGATTTCATTCATCGTTTGCCTGTCTTCGGAAAAAGACAGGCAAATCTCCCGTCATTCTATTGAGGAGTCTATATAACAGAGTTATTCTCATATAGATCCAAGTGGCTCTGTGGCGCAGATAAGCATTGCTCTTCGGGGCAGGAGAACTGGGTACGATACCTGTCTCAGCGGTGTCAATGAAAAGTGTTTTAGGTGTCTGGCTCTGAAAATTATATGTATTATTAGTTGAATTGAGAGAGGGAGAAAGGATCTTTACTTTTAAAGTTAGTTATTACAGGTTCATTTATTATGGACTTATTAAATATAAAACAATTGTGTTGAATGAAGAGAGGGATCATGTCAGGGTGAACAGTGAATGTGTGAAATCCGAATATTATGCTAACTGCAAGTTGCTAAGCTAACGGAAGCTATTTCAGTGTATATTTCCATTGGAAATGCTAACCGCTAGCTGCAAAGCTAGCATCACCACTATTGACTTTGCACACGTGTTAACTACAGATTTCCAAACGCTACGAGGCTGGGAGTACTTTCATTCGCTTCGTATTGATCTGTAGATGTTATTTAATCCATCGTTTGTCCGTTTTGATGGTGGGAAAGCCAGGGAAATGTCCCGGAGATATACTGAGAAATCTTTATAACAGCATTTTCCTGCGATCACAGCCGTTCAAAATTTCGACACGCTACGAGGCTGGGACCGCTCCCATTAGCTTCGTCTTGATCTGTAGATGTTATTTAATGCATCGTTTGTACATTTCGACTGTGGGAAAGACTACTGTCTGCACGAAATCGGAGACCCGGTTTTTGAGAGGACTCAGAAAAAAAAGCTCTTAGAGGATAAGTCTATTATAAAGTAGAGTAACGGTAGGGTGACCATATTTTGATTTCCAAAAAAGAGGACATGCTGCCCCCAGCCTCGAGATACTTAATGATACTCAACGTTTACTCAAAGATGCCTTATTGTTTTAAAGTATGCCTCCTCTGTATGGATATACAACTATTATTTATATTATTTTACTGTATATTGTAGTGCCGAGAGATAGGGAGTCAGAGGCGGTGCATCGAAGGTGCAAAGTTGTCTTTAATAGAGAGCTGCAAAGGACATGTTGTCGGGTCGCAGCCCGGGACGACAAGAGGAAGAGCCAGGAGGGCACACAATATATATAAGGAACACACAACAGGTCCGTGTGGAAACAAAACCCCAATTGTAGTTCCATGTGTGAATTATGAACCAGTGTATCAATACGTGGTCACCACACAAGCCCCCCCAGAATTCAAATATGGCAAAATAAATCCTCGCGTCCGTGGAGGAAGCACCACAGGGGCCGAGGAGGGCGGGGTCGCAATTGAGGACCGGGCCATGGAACGGGCCGACGAAAGGAGGCCGCATGAGAGGGTAGGGACCCTAACGAGGGCGAGGGCACCCCCACCGGGGGCGGGCCGAACGGGCCGTTGTAAGGGGGCTGCAGTAGGTGTCGTGGCGAACCCAGCAGGAAAAAGCGCTGCCCGGCCGCAGGCGAAGGCACGGCGGCGGCGGGCATGAAACCTCCGGAAGGACGGAGCGGAATCCCAGGAAGGCAGGAGCAGTCACCCCGGGAGGAAGGAGCCGTGGACAGGGGAGAAGCCAGACGGAGCGCCGTCCGAAGCTGCCGTCGAGGCCAACCGTGAGCCGCGGTAAGAGGAGAGGCCAGGCAGGGTCCCGGAGCGCGCCACCCACGGGCCAATGAAGGCATGGGCGACGTCCGAAACCGCCGAGGCGAAGGAAGAGGCCAGGCAGGGTCCCGGAGCGCGCCACCCACGGGCCAATAAAGGCATGGGCGACGTCCGAAACCGCCGAGGCGAGACGGGGTCCAGAAGCGTGCCACCCAGGCGACGATGAGAGCGCGGGTGGCGTCAGAAGCCGCCGTCGAGGTGATGAAACGGCGAGAGGGTCCACACGAGGCCGACCAGACATGGTCGAACCTCCTCTCAGGCACCAGAAAAAGCTCAAAAAGGGCCGTACTGTCCACGGTCCAAAAAAGGTAGGTGAAATCGTGAGAGGATCCACACGAGGCCGACCAGACATGGTCGAACCTCCTCTCAGGCACCAGGGAAAAAAAAAAAAAAAAAAACTCAATAGGTCGATAGCCGTTAGCAGCTAGCCGTTAGCCGCTAGCTGGCAGCCGTCGGTAGCCGCTAGCCGTAGCCGTTAGCTAACGAGGTTAGCTGCTAGTCGTCGAAGGCTAGCGCAGCCTGGACGTGCAGCCGCACGAGCAGAAGAAAACAGCCCCAGGAGGTAGCAATCGGGTTCATCCCTACCCAGCGGGTCGTGCATCGTCTCCCTGTTGGTTGGAAGACCGATGCGGGAATGGCGAGCAACGTCCCCAGCCATTCTGCGAGGCGTGCACCGAGCCTCAGTCCGCGTGCCGGTGGCAGCAACGGACGATTCCAAAAATCCCCGGCATTTCGAGAAAGAAACCTGAGTTTCCTTTGCCGTGTTCGGGTCCGTCTCGGAAACTTCTGCGAGACTTATATGTCAGGGTCACCAATGTAGTGCCGAGAGATAGGGAGTCAGAGGCGGTGCATCGAAGGTGCAAAGTTGTCTTTAATAGAGAGCTGCAAAGGACATGTTGTCGGGTCGCAGCCCGGGACGACAAGAGGAAGAGCCAGGAGGGCACACAATATATATAAGGAACACACAACAGGTCCGTGTGGAAACAAAACCCCAATTGTAGTTCCATGTGTGAATTATGAACCAGTGTATCAATACGTGGTCACCACAATATAACACAATAATATCTCTCTATAACCAAAGACACACCAAACCAAGGTTACTCAACAATCAACATGCTCCATTATGCCTAGAATTATCTCTGACAAATCTCAAATGCACAAGAATAACTTAAACATCAACCTGTAACAAAATAATAGCTCTCTTTTCAAGTCTTACTAGACAAAAAATAAATAACAAAATATATGAAATAGTAGAAAATACAAAATCCAGCTTTAACAAATAATCTCTTTGTATCTTGTCAATGTAAACAATAAAACACTAACCTCACAAAGATACTAATGTAATTATTTTAAAAGTGCACTATGCAGTTTTGGATTTCACATTTGCATAATTTCCATTAGTGAACATAACATAACATAACATTTGATTACCTAAATCAAACCAAACATATTTTGAGGCATCATGAACCAAATACAAGCCTACTTTAAATGTTTGTAGACACAATTCCAGGCCCTGTCATTGTAAACAACCACAGTGAAACGACAACTTTTCACATATTTCTAGCTTCAAACAGTTTTCTAGGGTCCCAATTTAAAATTAAAAGTTAAAAGTTTCTCTCCCACAGCTACATAGCTTTCTCTCTCTGCATAGCTGCATACTTCAATCTTCTTCATCCTGCTTTTCTTCTTCATCCTCCTTGTCTGCCCATCGATATTTTGCTGTGGAGCTGATCTTTCCAAGCAGTTTTCGGTTGCTCAACAAATAAGCATGAAAGTCTTTGCAAGACATGTCTTTCAAATTGTATTGCACAAATAGAATCCCCTTCAGTGACTCAACAGACAGCTGGTTCCTCTCCTTGGTCCACTGGCTCTGCATCAGTGAGAAAACCCTCTCAACATTTGCATTGTGAGAGGAGAGTGCAAAGACAAACTGTGCAATCTTCAGTAGTTCTGAGTAACATGCAATGCTTTTGGCCTTCTCAAAAATATTTGGTCCACTTCTGGTGCACCTGCATTCCACTGAACTCCTCATCACGGTTGCACCTTTCTGTGAATCTCTTCAGATTGGTGACCTGGTCAAAACACTTGACATCACCAATTACCACCACCTTCTCTCCTAGGAACTTGATGCAGGCCTCCACATCATTCCACTCTGGTGGCTCACTCAGATCCATCCACGTGAATGTGGAGAACTCTTCCATGGGAGTCATCCACTTCTCAAGATACTCCAGACATGTACTGTACAGGCCTTGCACATCAGCACAGAACTGGTCATATTCCTTACCAAGTCCATCACTACGCTTTTGTGCCAGTAGTCCCTTAACTTTAAGGGACATGAAGTTGTTGCTCTTGCGTTCAAGAAGAATGGTGTGGATGCTGTTCATGATTTTTTTTACCTCCATAATGGAGTTCTTCTCCTTTTCCATGTCTTGAATGTGGGTGTGGAACGCAGACATGAGTGAGTGCATGTGCCATCTAACTGAATTCGTTTTCAAAAAACTTCTTGATCACTATGGGTGGTTTTTGCCTTTAAGGCTGGAAACATCTGTATCATCCTCTCAATGCCTCGGAACAATGACAGCCACCTTGTCTTGCTGTGAGAAAGCATCCTTCTGTATTCAATGTCAACAAAATCACAGTACTCCTTCAGGCTCTCAGTGCGCACAGTGTAAATGTGGAAGTACTGGTAGATTTTGAACATGATATTCTCAAGGTCAATATCTATTGTGTCTGCCCCATAATGAACACAATTATTCAATATGTGTGCTGGGCAACCCACACCGATCAGAGTGTTCTTCTGCAGCAACCTCTTCAAATTTGCAAACACATTCTTTCCCCCTTCATCACGTAGGATTCCTCCAAAGTTTGTGTTGCAATTGTCGCCAGTAAATGCAATGCATTTTTCAGACAAATTGTTTTTTGCCAATATTTCAATGAGATATTGTGCAATGGTTTCTGCTGTCTCATTTGGTGTGTCTTTAACCTCGATTAATTTTGTTTGCATGCCACCCCTCTTCCAGTCAAAGTACTGGATTATGATTGGGAATATTTTCACTGCTCCATGGTTACTCCCGTCTGTGGAAACACCACAGTACTGGATTTCTTTGAGTGCTTCATGTGCGACATCTATCGAGTGGGGCGCTATAACACCATTGACAATGGCTTCGGTTTTAGTGCGCGCAGAGTCTGGAAATGCTTTTTTTAGCAAGGCACTTGTGCAATCCATAGATCTGTAGCTGTTGTGATGTTTCACAGTTTGAAATGCAAACGCACCCTCCGCTGCATTTACAGCATCTTCTGTTTTGCCTGGTCTAACAAAGAAGTCTTTCAACTTTGCCGACAAACTCTCACCTTGCACAGCTTTCCTATGTTTGTCTGTGTCCATTTGCGCTTTAGGATCGCCTGCACCTTTATTGGACACACACACATATGTGCAAGCTTTGCACACGGTGCACTCCGCCTCCCATTTGTTCCGACCGGGTCGGTACATTTGGAATTTCTTCTGCAATTCATCTGTAAAAGTACATTTGCGCTTTGGCATTGTGAATGTGAGCTGCGGTCCGCTCTGTCCCCTTCCTCTGTTTGTGTGTCAGCGTAGTTGTAGAGCCGCCCACAAAGCTTCAGACTCAGGGATTACGTCACACACGCAACAGAGTACCGTAGTATTCTGTGCAATGCGCCAGTCAATTTAAGTACATGCAAACAGTCCACGAAACCCGGACATTTTCATGAATTTATAAACCCCCCCCGGACGACCCGGACAGGGCGTGAAAAGAGGACATGTCCGGGTAAAAGAGGACGTTTGGTCACCCTAAGTAACGGGACATTTCACTGTCTTGTTCACCATTAAAATGAACAAATGACATCTACAGATCAAGACGAAGCAAATGGAAGTACTCCGGGACACCTGGCGTGTGGAAATGTTTGCGAAAAACGTGTGTTTGTGTGTGGCTGTGAATGTCATTGTCACATGTTCCTTCTCTATAAAACAGCGCGGACCGGGGATTTTGGGAGGGAAAGTTAGAGGAGAAGTGTCCGAAAAAACGGACCAATGGCTGTGAATCTCATTGTCACATGTTCGTTCTCTATAAAAGAGCTTGGACCGGGGATTTTGAGAGGGAAAGTTAGAGGAGGAGTGTCCGAAAACGGACCAATGGCTGTGAATCTCATTGTCACATGTTCCTTCTCTATAAAAGAGCTTGGACCGGGGATTTTGGGAGGGAAAGTTAGAGGAGAAGTGTCCGAAAACGGACCAATGGCTGTGAATCTCATTGTCACATGTTCCTTCTCTATAAAAGAGCTTGATTTTGGGAGGGAAAGTTAGAGGAAGATTTGCAATTATGGTGAACACTTGCCCAATTTGTCTGAAAGACTACACGGCCCTAAGCCAACATTTAAAAGTCACCCACAAAGTGATAAATAAGGAGGAAAAGATTAATTTAGTTTTGTTGGCTGGTGGGAGGCTCAATGTGAGGCGTGAGCAGTGCCCAGTGCCGTCCTGTAACGCGGAGAAGGGGAGCCGGCTGGACCGTCACATGTTGAGCCACACAGAGCTCTCCCCTTCAGCCCGACGCAAAATGCTGGACCGTCTTCAAAGGCGGCTCATATTGGCCACTTTGGGGAGGCTGAGGGCAACACAGCCAACCGTGCCAATGGTTTCCACACGAGACCTGGATCAGGCGGAAGGTATTGTACCTTATACTTTTTATGCATGCATGTATGCAGTGTTCGAATGACCCATTTGCTTTCGGGGGAGCCCTATTTTTCAGTGCGCATCCTGCTCAGGGTGTCCGCGGGGTCTTAAAAAGTATTATTTTAGTATTTATATATATATTAAATTATTATATTCAATTTAGCGAAAATTAAGGCTATTAAAAAGTAGTCTCTGCACGGAGGAGCCGCGGAGGAGCTGCAGAGTTCCTCCAAGGAAGAGGCACATGGTCACCAGAGAGGTTGAAGTTCATGTGGTAAGCTAACCGCTTATTTTCTTCAAACTTCAATTATAACACGGTGTGTTGTCAGGACAATACTAACTTCTGTTTGTGATTGAGTGCATTTTGCAGTCATAGTTATAACGTCTACTGACCGGGAGTTAATTTAAATAGTCTGGTAACGTTATTGAAGTATCATGCTAAAAGCTGAACTCTTTATTTTCATTTAATTCATACTGTTGTGAAGCGGGGGGTTTGAAGCTACATCTGAGCGGGTTCAAAGTTAACGGGCAGTCGTGTTAGCGTGCTAAAAATGATTACCTGCCGTATTTGCAGGTTAACGGTTACGCGGCCAAGTCGGCCTCAAGTCTGCCTGCCACGGACCACGTGGAGCTGTGTGCACATGAGCGGAGGATCACATCTGTAGCACTGGTAAGCTAACCGTTGAGGGGTTATGTTCTGCATTGCATAGGAACCCCTAAAAATGATTACCTGCCGTTTTTGCAGCAAAACGCTACAGACTTTGAAGGGTTATGTGCTGCATTCTAGAGTGCATAGGAACGAACTCCAGTGTTTTTTCAAATGTGTTGGCACGAACTGCAAGCGAATATTTTGTACTTACGCATCTTTTAAAGCTCACTTTTATCGGATTCACAATGTGCCTGCAGCCACTGCTAGAGCCATTGTTACAGATTTGAAATGTGCAATTTCGTTATGTGCGCGCCAATTTCAAACAGTGAAAGAACTTATATCCCACTTAAAAGATCATATAGTGGAGGGACGACCTGTGTTATGTCCAGTAACTGGTTGTACAAATACTTTCACTGTGAAATCGTCATTTACTGCTCATATGTCCAGAAAACACAGAGCATGTTCTGTTGATAGCATAAGTGACATGTACAGGGAAGCCATTTCTCCGTGTTCTGCACATGAAGATGCTTCCCAGAGCTCAAATGATGCAACAACAAATGAAAGCACTTATTTGACACAGCATTTCAATGAGACCTATCTTAGGAATGTATGCTTATTCTACTTAAAATTGCAAGGCCAGCTCCTTCTTCCAGCTTCAACAATACAGACCATTGTCGAAGAGATGCAAAATGTGCATGAGTTGGGACAGGATTACATTTTAAGTAAACTACGTTCACTTTTAAAAGATGACATGTCTCTAACTGATGATGCTATTGCTAAAATCTGTGATTGTGTGAAGGATTCCGATCTGTTCTCAGTCTGTCACCAGGGACCACTGAGAACAACATATTCAAGAGCTCAGACATTCAAAAAGATGTTCAAATACATAAAGCCTAAAAAAGTAACATTAGGAAATGATGAAAATATGACACAAAGGTTTGCTTACTACATACCTCTGAAACAAACAGTAAGTGGCTTATTAGAATCAGAATTTTGGAAGAATTCAATGTCACAGCAGTCCTGTGAAACAGACTCAGATGTTTTTGGTGACATAAGTGATGGACACAACTTTAAGTCCAACCAGTTCTTCATTGAAAATCCAGGATGCCTGAAGCTAATTCTGTACCAGGATGCTTTTGAAATTGTCAACCCCCTTGGCTCTGCTAGGAAAAAACACAAAGTTGTTGCAGTCTATCTTTCTGTGGCAAATCTACCTGCTCATGTGCGCTCTAATACTGATCACATGTCCCTGGTTTTATTGTGTGGAGAGAATGACCTAAAACAATTTGGATTTGCTAAGGTGTTCTCAGAGATGTTAGTGGATTTAAAAGATTTGGAGGAAAATGGAATAGTTACAACAGTTGGAGACATGGTCAAAGGGGCTCTGTACTGCATTGCGGGTGATAACTTGGGTTCACACGGTATTGGTGGGTTCACTGAAAACTTTAGTCGTTCAAAGTACTTTTGCAGGTACTGTGAAATCACACAAAGTGAGTTTAAGAATGATGATCCAAATGTATGTGGGCCACAGCGCACACCCGAAGGTTACGATTCTGCTGTTGCTGATCTACAAGTTGAAGACAGTCCACACATCAAAGGCATAAAGGCAAACTCTGTCTTCAATGCTCTGACATCTTTTCATGTTTGCAAGCCAGGTCTCCCACCTTGTTTAGGCCATGACATATTTGAGGGTGTCTTATCCTACGATGTTGCACTGTACTTAAAGTATTTTATTAAGAAAAAGAAATGGTTTACATATTCACTTTTGAACCGGCGCATAAAACAGTTCAAGTACAAAGGATCTGATGCTCTCACTAAGCCCTGTGCTGTCAACTCTGACGTATTCAAGCTCTCAGGTCAAGCCATTCAGAACTGGAATTTGTTAAGATTGCTGCCTGTATTAATTGGAGACAAAGTGCAAAATCCAGAAGATGATGTGTGGCAGTTGACTCTCCAGCTTAAAGATATTGTTGATCTGATTTGTGCACAAAAGATTTCGTTGTCACAGGTAGCCTATGTTGACATTACAATCCAAGAATATTTGGAAACAAGGAAGTGTTTCTTTCCTGAGAGTCCACTAAAACCAAAGCACCATTTCATGAGACACTATCCGGCACTCATCTTGAAATTTGGCCCCTTGATTAGAGTATGGACAATGCGTTTTGAAAGTAAACACAGCTACTTCAAGAGATGTGCCAGGCATTTGAAAAACTTTAAAAACATCTGCCTAACTTTATCCGAAAGACATCGGATGTTTCAAGCATATCTTTCAGCTGGGCCAGGATGCAGTCAACTTCTGCAAGTCAAAGACAGTTGTAATTTTTACTCCAATCTTTACAGTGATTCAATCAAACATGCAGTGAGAGAGTTTGGCTTTTCAGAAAACAATACTAGTGTTTCCACAGACATACAGTATAAAGGTACATCATATAAAAAAGGGCTTTTCCTTGTGTCCAAAAATGACGAGTCCATGGAGTTCGGAGAACTGCTCATTATTTTAATTCAAAATGATTCAGCTGTGTATTTTGTGATGGATATACATAAAACTGACTATCATTCTGAATACCACCTGTACTCTGTGACAAAACAGAATGCAAGGTTGCAATGTGTTAACATTAACGACTTGGTAGATTTTTATCCGTTACCATCATACATTGTTAACGGGCACCAAGTCATCCCGCTGAAACACAGTGTGTTGTCAAAATAAACACGATATTGGCTACTGTGGTGTTGAAACCATTCTAACAATGCACATGTATGCTTAGGGAAAATGATAAAATACTATTTGAAAAATATTAAAGTGACAGCAGTTTTTGTTCTGCAATGTACAGAAATAAAAAGTATACATCTTCAATCACACCCTATACTCAAATTAGAGGTTCCTCTTATCTGTATATAATGTATGTACAGTATTACTTGACTAAATGTCTAATTATCTTTGTCTTTCATTTGTAATTTTGAAAACCGAAAAGTGTCGTTCTTCCATGATTCCAGAGATGACAGACATGGAGCAAACATTTATAAGCAGTGCCATCACTGAGGTCTTGCCTCACCTTCCAGAGATGACAAAAGATATTCTGGAAGAGACTTTACAATCCCTTGGGGTGGAGACCTATGAGGATTTCCAGTTTGTTAATGAAGCAGATTTGCTGTCAGCTTTGAGGCCAATTCAAGCCAGAAAAGTCCTTGCTGCTTGGAAGCTGAGATGTATGTATACTGGAGATGTTAAGATTCACCGATTCGCATCGGTGCACCGGCATAAACGTTCAAGATGCGAGTGCACCGGTTGAAAGAGTGCACATCGGCTACAGTTTGGGTTGAACCGGGTTGAACTCGCGATGCATCGATTGCGTAGCGTCTTTGCATCGGTAAAAAAACGATTCATTCATATAAAATCCCCTCATCTTGTCAACGCTCAGCAGAGACGATCTTTGATATTTGCTTCGCCACTACGGAGAACGAGAGTCTCAGTTATCAACACACACGGAAGTTGAGGAGAAAGAGAAACACAGCGCACCGAAAAATACCTACAAATCAAATGTTTGGTAACACTTCGGATTGTTGAAGAAAGACGGTGTAATAGTCATTTATGCTATATAGTTGACCGCAGGTCATGGAGAGTAATAAGGTATCCGTAGACCTTTGTATGAGGTATCTTTATTACTTAACAGGTCTACAGCCATGATACATAGATCCGTCCTAGATGCGGACTTGCATACACACAGTATCAATCCGCAGCCGCACCCCATCAGTAACGTCCTGATGGTATATGTGCGCGGCCCTATTACTACAGACGGTCAACTTGAAAAATCACTCGCAAATTGTTAACGATGCCGAGCCGCTTTAAAGTACACAAGTAGTACGAGGAACTTAGCGACGCACATAAAGAGGCGACGTGGGGTCTGCGGCTGAAAAGAGAAACCTGAAAGTGAGACGTATGAGTTAAATCACTCAGTGAGGTGTTCTGTCAGAGAGAGGTGTTTAGCTTACAGCAGCCTGTGACGGCCAATAATAATTTAAATGTCTTCCTTACTGTAAGCAGTTATGAAATACCTGTTTGTGAAAGGTTATTTGTTTTCTTTATTGTTCAGATAGAAACCACTGCTTTCTGCTCACTGGTGAGTTAGCCTCTGAGTGTTAAGCACATCAGGCTGGCAGCTGTATGGGCATTGCTCTATGGTAGCTGTTATTTCCCCATTGTTAATCATGAGCAATGCATCCTTACATTGTTTAACTGTGAGGTGTTATACAATTGTACTCTGGAGAGCTTTTAAAGGTAAAAAAATAAATGGCATGATGGGATGTGCACTACCAAATATGTAAAGCACTTTTTTGTTAATGTATGATTTTCTGCATATAAGGAATAAAACAAAAATCCTCTGTCGTACCATATTGAAGTATCATTATTTTTGCATCGTGTTGAATCGCATCGTATCGCCCCGAATCGCATAATGTTGAATCAAATCGTATCGAACTGTATCGCAACAGGGGTGAGTCGTATCGTATCGCATCGCCTGGTGTTTCAAAGGTATCGTTAATGTATCGTATCGTGGCAACGTATCGAGATGCGCATCGCATCGGCCTCAGTGATGGAGATGCACATCCCTAATGTATACTTGTGACTATTTTAGTACAGGATGCAACCAGTGCCCAAAGTGGCCTGCATAAAAGATACATCAGAAATATAGAAACATTAAAACTGTGTTCCTCATAACTCTTTTTGTTAATATGTGTGTGTTTTGCAGGCCAGACTCCTGAATCCAGCAGCTCATCTGTTGGTGGCTCGCCAGGACCTTCTGCATCCTTGATGTCCTATTCACCCAGAAGTTCATCCTCAACCTCTTCCGACAGCTGCAAAAGGCCTGATATAGACTGGATGGATAGCTTTGTGATACCGTGGGATAAGTTCCCAGAGGAACTGATGCAGACACTGGAGAGAGGAAAACGACCTAGTCCACAAATGAGAAGAGAGATGGTACGGATTCTGGTGTGTGAAATGACGCGAAAAAGTACTTGCTTAAGTAAAAGACACACTATTGAAGTTGCAAAAAAGATAGTGGCAAAGTATCCTACGTCTCTTCAAGACATAATAGAGGGAGACGTGATCGGGCCAGGGTATCACTCTCTGGTCAAGCAATTGCAAAATAGGATAGAGAATGTGAAGCGATCCACAACCCCAAAAATAAGAAAACGAAAGAATGGCACCGACGAGTCAGACACAGATGAAGTCCCTCCAGAACAGAGAGCAGCAATCCAGGACACTTATGGGTGCATTAAATGGGATTTAAAATTCCTGCCCCTTGGAGAGACCGAAGAGAGCCAGCAGGAGAAAAAGGAAAAACTGAGGGTGATGTCTAAGCAAACTGATGTAAATCCAGAGGAGGTCAAACTTCTAATGAAGTCAACGTTCTACACGAAGCGTAAACAAGTCAACCAGGGGACAAATATAAAATCCCTCCTGCAAGAGTGGCCGTTTTGGTTCGACGACCTTGGCATGGCAGTCCACTTCAAGGAACTCACAGGAAGTGAGCTTCAAGAAACTTTCACACGGAATTTGGATCTGAAGGGGAAACGACTCCTGAACTACATGAATACGGTTGCTGTGTACAAGAGCAAAAGGTTGCTACAGGCTTTAACCAAGTTCAAAGTGATGAGAGGAGAGCTAAGTGGTTGTTCTGAAGACGTCAAAGACATGGTGCTGCTTCTACTGTCCTACTTTGATGAGAAGGAAGACACGATGTTCTGTTATGTGGAGGACACATACCTGGCAGGGGAAGTACAGATGGACCAAGTTCAGTTGACTCCCACCATTGTTGTGTGTGGTAAGTAAAAACGTTCGCTACTTTTTTTCTGTTCTTTCTGACACTTCTTTCTCTCTTTTCTGTCTAATTTGAGACGTTTATGTTGCACAATGTTTTTTGTTACTGTAAGCTCGTAAAGGGCTAGTTTGGATGCTTATGGATACTTATCCATAGTCAGTGTATTACTTGCATGTCTTTGGAGGAACAGGCAGGAGTACGGGTACGTATGTAAAGCTGTGGATGGGTGCAGCAGCGAAACGTATTTTAGCCACCTAAAAATTCAGTTTACATGTACGCTATATTTAGAATATTGTCACAAATGTACCCTGCTGCTTCAGTCCCTATCGGAAACAGACTGTATAGCTGTCTGACAGCAAGGTAGAGCTTTGAAAATATTCTTTAATATAGCATACACTAAGAGTAATATTGTTTTAGTTTTTTTGGTGGCTTAACTATGTCCACAGCAGTGCATTGCTTAGCTGTTTGCTGGTTCTCCTCTCTGTTTCTCCAAACTGTAGCTCCTACAACCCCCCTTCAAACAATATGAACTATCCCCTAAACTATCCTCTTTATCTCCCCTTAACCTGCAAATACACATACATACATTTTTGTATTGATGGTGAGAGCAATTTAACAGACCTTAAAATGTAATAACATATGTGCTAAAATTGTTTTGTGAAATGTTTCAGGAAGACAAGTCTTGTTTTAATTTAGTTTGAATTGTGTTTTTCTTCTTTTTTAGGACGATCATGCTATTCTTCAAAGCGATACATGCTGAGTGTGGATCGAAACATAGTACAGGACAACATCCCCTCCTTGGTTTCTGCCCTGTCCATGATGTTTGGGAGCTATTATTGCTTCAACATCGCCTACCCGTCAGAGCTGGCATCCACCCTGGAGTTTGTCCAGAGGTATGTGTTTTTTGGGATGGGTTTTATCCAACAATTTATTTTATTAAACTGCAACAAATCTAAAGCAGCTGCTTCAGTGAATTGGGGGTTAAGATAATTGTCATTTTGGCTTCAAAATAATAAGATTGATGGGAATTTTTTTGTTGTTAGGCAAGCTATTTCATTATTAATTCTGTTGTTTGTTTGTTTTTCTATTTTAAGGTGTTTTTTCTCCATCAACCCAGAGAAGGGCACCAAAGTGGAGAAGACACGCGCATCCCGTCTTCAGGTGAACCCGAGAGTCCTCACCTTGATACAGGAACTTTCGGACCATGAGTGGCGTGATGTCTGAATATGGACAGTAAGATCAATGGCATGTGGCGATGTGCCCAAGTTACAGTTTGTTTGATTGTTTAAATCGTAGTTAAAATTTGAAGTGCCTTTTTTCTAATTAAATTGTTCTTTTAACTAATTAAAAAAAAAGCAATATGTAACTCTCAAAATGTCAAACTATTATTTTAAGGTCATTGTAGCCACTCTTGGGGTTTGCTGTTACAAAGTGAAGTTGCTTAAACAATCTTCGGTTGGTTTATGTGGATGTAAAAGCTCAGGACATCACTGTTGAGTGTAAAAATGTTACACTCCACTGGGTGGTTTTGTTTTGTTTTTTGTTTTATAAACATTATTTCCCATAAATCATTTGTAAGTAACCTCTCAACTTTGTTCAGCTTGAAGTTTGTTTATTGTGCAGCCTTAGTTTGAATGTTTTACCAATATGTATGTTGAGAAATGACAGATGTTTTTGATCACTGCTATTATATATATATATATATATATATATATATATATAATAAATTATTGGAAAGGCAAGTTCTTGTTGGAATTTTTTCAATTTTTAATACAGTGGCTCTTGAGGTTTATCTAGCTTTGCATTTTTAATTTTAAATGCTTAATCTGTGTACCCTGGATTACATTCTTCACATTTCTGGTAATAGTCAAACATATACAGTATATACGAAGGCAGTGTAGTTTAAATGAAATCTTTCAATCTGACTAATGTATAGGAAAAACATTTTTTTTCCACTGAGCAATAATCCTTACAGGCGCTTTTATACTATATATTTGAGATTGTTATTCATAAAACAGTTTTTGCTGCATTTTAATTGTAATAAATACATTTTACAGAAAATTAAAATTGCAGTAGTTAGAGGTTGCTTTCACCGTAAAACTCGTCATTACTACGGCAAAATACACTAAATTATACACAACTTTTGATTACAATTTGCGGGAAAATTCAGTTAAATTACAGCATTACACTGATGCTTTTACAGTTAAACAGTGTTATTTGTTTGGTATTTTTCTGTAAAATTGAATGGGATTCAATGTACAATAGACAGCAACTGCATGTAAATCTTACTGAAATAATCAGTTTAATAGCAACGTGATCATGCTAATTCAGCAGAAAAGGGCTGTTGAAATTACAGATTTAAAATGTAAATTACAACTGTTTTAAACTGTAAAATATACACGTTGTTCTGTAAAGTTGTTTACAGTTTACCATATTTTTTACATCATTATTCTGGCAACAAAGCTGCCAGGTTTTTACTTTAAAAACAACGTTTTTTTTTTTACAGTGTAGTACTGCAAGATTCGGGTGTCCAGAATGGTGGTGATGATGGTAGTCCAGGAGTTTGTTCCTGGCTGCAACTCATGGGGGGAGACTTGGTTTTTCTCAGATCCATAGCTAGTTTTCAAACTGTCGTCTTAGTGGGGTCCTTAGTTTTAGATGCTTTTCTGAGTGGAGGGAGGGACTTATTGCGTTGAGTGGGGGGAGTCATCTGTAGAATTGAGAGTTTTTTCACCAGTATAATGTCCCTCGCTGTTTGAGTCTTTTTTTTTTTTTAAGTTATTTTTCAACTATTATTTTCAACCAAGCAGCAAGAGGTCAAATTTAAGAATAAGTAATAGTTTTTCACCATTTTACGGGAAATACTCAGAGCGCAATGTCACATCTTAAAGACAGCTTGAACTGGATAAATGGTTAGTCTTCAAACATACCGTACGTTCTGCATGTTAGTTTATCTGGCCAATTGGTTTAGACCCTACTGCCCTAGACGCATGCTCTCAATAGGGAAGTCACGCTTTGGGAAGAGGTGTTTCATTTCACAGATCCACCTTGATTCTTGTTGTGCTGGCTGAAGGAAGAGGGACGGGGGAGGAAAATTCAGAGGATGAAGAAGCAGAAAAATAACTTGTTTTGTAAAACGGGCAGCACGTCAGTTTGAAGGAAAAGATGACACCGTGTTTATGCATGATATCTTGAAGCAAAATATCTTGAAGCCCTACAACCACAAAAAAAAAAAAAAAGGTACAAGTATATTGTGTTAAAGATATGGCAAAAAGTCGTAATATTGTATAATGTATTGTATCATCGAAACAGTGTTAAAATCACAAACTTGCCTTTTAGAGTCGCAGTCTTTTACAAAAATTCTGTTTTGTTAAGAGCTACCAAAACATAGTAAACATCGCAATTATTCCCAAAACAAACTGGGAATGGGGACATCGATAACATATTTTAAAACGTTTAATTTTCTTCAGGGCTACCGTAGTGCACATTGATGAACACTTTAAAACAAAAATAATGCCTACAAGTGTAAATGAGCCGGATTTTAGCTTTGAGCTAATTTCCATCTGTAGCCCCGTCACATACAGCATATAAGAACATGACATTTATATATATACAGCAAAAATAAAATACATGATATGCAGAGAGAGCATGAGCAGCATCCAAGCATTTACCACATGGCAGTACAATGTAGCAGCTATGATATATAAAGTGCAAGATAAGATAAAAGCGCTACATAAAGTGCAAGAGGAGATACCCCTGTGTTAAAGTGCATTTATTTAGCGGTGATTACACGTCTGTTTGTTGCTCAACCATTCTTTAAGTTGACCTTTAAAACTATTGAGAGTGGGACAATCCCGTATCTCAGTTGGGGGGCTATTCCACAATGAGCTGTCTTTAATGGAGAGGACAATTTGTCCAAAGGTGGTCCGTCTGTGGTGGACTTCACAGTCTCCTCTGGTTTCTGACCTAGTGCTGCGTCCAGTGTGTTTTCTGTGGATGAATTCCCCCAAGGGGAGGGGGGCCAGCCCATGTAAATATTATTTAAAAAAACCCACATACTTTTAAAAGACATAAAAATGTCAAAAACTCAAGAAATTGGGATTTTCAAGGATGGTACAGTGGTGGTATGACTGTGGCTTTCTGTCAAACACCTGGATAGCTCTCTTGAACAGCTGTTCTATGGGTTTCAGGTGTGTGCCACAAGCAAACGACCAGTTTGTAAAACAGTATTCAATGTGGGATAGAATCATACAGTGGAGGTATGACTTTGCAGCATTGACAGTTAAGAAAAAGGTATAGTTTGTTTAAAATGTTGCAAGTTGAATTTAATGGTATTGGATACTTTCTGGATATGTTTCTTAAAAAGTCAAGTGCGAGTCCAATATGACACTCCCTGTTCAAGATACTTGCACTGGGAGACTAGTTCTATTTCTGCTCCATTTAAAAATACATTTGATCCTTCGATTTTGATTGATCGTTTACTGAACATCGTCGTTTGCATCAACATGCATACTGTTTTTGTTGTACTCATACTGTCAATACGTAGATTGTGTTATCTAGCTTTAGATAGAATGTTTTTTCTTCCTCTTTGCATAATTTGCATCCACAATCCTTTGCCAGTAGGTGTTTCCACAGTCCTTGCGGTTTTCCGATTCTTCAACTACTTGGGAGCTACTGTAAGCTATTTGTATTTGCATTTTAGCACATTACTTCCTGCAGTGATTCAGAAAGTATTGTGTTTGGGCTTTTTATTGTGAAAGGGAGACCACTACTCAGAACCAGACATAATTTCATAGAGAAAGCAAGTCTTATAGGGAGCCAATTTAAATGCTAATGTCGTCTTTATTTTACATCCATTACAAATTTGTGCAATCAATTACTTCATTATGATAAGTTGTCTACAGCCACTTTAAATGCAATCAATGTATATTTCTAAGTGCTTACAACTTAAAAAATCTTTACGTACAAATGACTGTATATTGAATATATTTCTGTACCCAGTGTTGAACAGGACCCAAACCTTTGAGAGATGAAAAAGGACAAATCTGCTTTAATCAACTGCCAAGTAGTCAAGTCTGCATTTGTGTCTGTTCATTTGTAAAACGTGGAATTCGGTTTCTTTTTAATGACCTAGGCGGATTTTGGCTTTTTTTCTCTTGCCAAGATACTTTTAGACACACTTTGAGGTATGCAAAACCTTAAAACTAGAACACTGATGGCTGGCTTACGCTGCAAACTTCATCACCTTTTAACAAGAGAGTAAGTATCAGCAGAAACAGAGAGAGAGATGGCAGGCACCTTTACAGACACTTTGTTTTAGAGAGAACCCATCCCCCCTCTGTCTAGTGATAAGATGGCAGGAAGGGGGGAGGAGGGCGCAGGGCCAGGCTCACACACACACACACACACACACACACACACACACACACACACACACACACACACACACACACACACACACACACACACACACACACACACACACACACACACACGCACACACCAAAAGGCCTGACAGCCATAGGACGAGGTACGGGTGACAGTAAGGGATTGTGTGACTAACTTTTGACGAGGAAGGTGCTTTCTTTGTTCTGATCAGCCCCAATCTGCATACTCTGTCTGAATACATTGAGAGTTACTTTTGACTCTAACAGTGTTCCACTGGAGTCATAGCTTTCTGAACTTATTTATTAGCAGCAATTCGGTTTCTTTTAAATGGCCTAGGCGAATTTTGGCTTTTTTTTTTTTCTCTTGCCAAGATACTTTTAGACACACTTTGAGGTATGCAAAGCCTTAAAACTAGAACACTGATGGCTGGCATACGCTGCAAACTTCATCGCCTTTTAACAAGAGAGTAAGTATATAAAACGTTATTTTGTATATTTTACACATCAGCAGAAACAGAGAGAGAGAGAGATGGAAGGAAGGGGTGAGGAAGTCTCCCCCAACTCTACAGACACAGGCCTCTACAGACACAAAAGAGGAAAGTGTGACATTAGGAAGGCAAAAGGTGTTTTCTTTGTTCTGATCAGACCGAATCCGCATACTCTGTCTGAAATACCTGGAGAGTTACTTTTGTTAGAGCTTTCAGAGCTTTCTGAACTTATTTCTTAGCAGCACTGGGCATTTTTGTGTTGTATTGTATACAGTTGAAAAGTGCACAGATAAACAGTCAAGCATGGGCGGTAAAAATGTGTCTCCTCAGGCTCTCTAATACACACACAGTCATCTCTCAAACGAGGTGCCTGCCTGCTTTCCAGGACTTTTTACAGCCTCTGGCCGACTGCAGGGCCATGGGGTGTTAAGACAGGCACCTATAGCTCTGGAGTGAAGGTCTCCCCACACACACACACACACACACACACACACACACACACACACACACACACACACACACACACACACACACACACACACACACACACACACACACACACACACACACACACACACACACACACACACACACACACACACACACACACACACACACACTTGGGGGGCGGGCCCACCTGTCACTTGTTATGCATACTAATGTGATTGAAACATTTTTTATGATACACCACAAGGCGCAACAGTGGGGGCTTTTCACACCTGTGAATACACATCAACCCCCTCCTATCGACGGATCTCACACCTACTTGGGATCTCACACCTCGAACAAAGGGGAGGCGGGACTTAGCTCATTAGCATAAGTAGGTAGAGGTGTGACCTGTCACAGCACCTGTCACTTTCTATGCATACTAATGAGACGAAAGCGGGATGAATCTTACTACTGTCTACATTCACTTCACATTCAGATTTCGAACAACAGATTTCCTCACTTTCCTCTTTGGTCTCAAATTTCTGTCTTCACCACGTTACAATTGAGAACAATGGGAACTCTTCTCCTCTGCCAATATGTGGGCCATTAACTTATCAGCCTACTTTTATGTTCATAACCCCCCCCCAACCTTCACAGATCCTCAACCGCTTATCCTACAATCAAAGTGAGAGGACCTTTTACCATTTTGTTACATCTTGCAATCTTTTCCGAAACGTAAAGATGAATGTCCATGCACAGTTCAGATAAGTCGTTGTTATTGATGGTAAACAGAGTGACTCCCACTGTCTCTGTTTGTGCTCAGCTCATGTCTTCCTGATGTTCCTCATGTGAAAAGCTCAGCATTGAGAAGCACTTCCCTGTGGGGGTTGGGGGGGGGGGGCTTTGTTTCTAACCTGTTGCTTGTTGATGCTCCTCTTCACCCTGTTGAGGGTTTTGCGGTTGTAACCCTCCCCACCGAGATGAACTTTGACAGCCCCAGATTCCAGCGGGTCTGCCATCATTTTGGGGAATATGTGTAGCAACTCCTGAGAGAGGAGAGCAGAATGCAGCGCTCACACATTCAGATGTTTGTAATGTATCACTATAAAGACACACACCCAGGTATAGGTTGTTTTTCATGATCAACAGACAGTCTGTGATTTGAGGAAAGAGAAGAAGGAAACAGAGATGTTTACCTGGTGCTGAACACTCATGTTGACTCTTCTCAACAACCTTTTCTTCTGTTCGCTCAGCAGGCTGTCAATCTTCCTCATGGGTGGGAGGTACAACTCATCTGAGGAGTAAAAGCGCAACAATGAAATCTTGAATTTTAAACACACAATATGTCCTCTAGAGGTCTATCAATCAAACTCATAAGGTAGTTGTCAGTCAGATTCTAAAGGTGTTCATCAGAAAACACACTTCATAATAAAAATAAGTGTTTCTAGTTTCACTGAAACAGAAACATTTATCAATTATATGAAATATCTAGTTTATTTTAATGCGGAAATGTATTACATTATAGCAGGGGTGCCCAACCTTTTTTGAACCGAGAGCTACTTTTAAAGTTGCCAGTCTGCCGAGATCTACCAGTCCAAATAGAGAGGCGTAGCCATTACTGACAGCCTACAACCAGGTAAATACACACTTCTACTTGTATACAACTGACCTTTTTACAATTAATACTTCATAAAATACTGCAGATCCTTTATCTTACCTCTTTCTAATCTACACAAGTATTTAACTGAAGTTACACAACAGTGTTGTTGATACAGAGTTTATTCACACGTCACATACTACAGTGGGTAATGTTTTCAAGAAACATTGAACATTGCTGCCACATATGACACAGGAAAAAAAGAGAAGACTCTGAACCCTTTCTTTGCCATTATATAAAAATAGTGTTGCTACAAAAGTATAAATTAGGCTTACTAATAAGACAACTCAGATCTGAAGCTACACAGGAATCTGCTGCCAAAGTGCAATAAAAAAGACAAAATGTATAGAATCAAACCCTTTTTTGGTTGCATTTTAGTAGATTATAAAAATAAATGCCTTTAAAATAGGATGCAAGCAACACTAGTTGCTTAACCTGAATTGATAATAGACTATAATCAATTTAAACAGAACAGATCTTAATGTTTGCATTCTTATACCATTTTGTACAATAATTATAATGAAAACGTTCAAACAAACTAAAACTTACAGCTGATTAATAACGGTATCTAACTTGAGTTTTTATTATATCAAAAACCTGTTGAAATGCTTATGTTATTTTTACTGTCCCCAAAAAGCGTGCCGGCAGCCTCCAGGAATGCTTCTTTCACAACTTCGCCATCTTTGAAAGACTTCATGTGTTTCGCAAGAACGTGACTGACATGATAAGATGCTATGGTAGCAGCCTAGCTCTTGTTGTTGGACCTGGTGAAAATAGACTGCTGTGCATTTAGCTGTCCTTTCAGGTCCCTCCCCTTTTGGGAGCGTAGGGCAGAATTAGGAGGGAATTCCGTCTCGTAGCGTTTGTGCACTGTTTTGAAATGCCGCTGTGAGTACCATATGTGTTCGGGGTACCAGGGCCGTGGGAAGTAGGGGTGCTGAGGGTGCTGCAGCACCCCCTGGTGGAGGACAGGGGATATGCACTTCCACAAGATTAAATACAAATATAATACAAAAAAAAACGAATTTTCAGCCTTGATGTAACAACATTCATAATTAAGTAAAGATAACACCCTTTTCACCCCGGTTAGAGTGAGCGATAGAGAGAGAGAGATAGAGAGAGGGGGTGCACCGGTACCGGTGGGGATTGTTGTTAGCTTTTGCTGCGCTAACGGACATAAGAAGCTGTTTCTACAATAATGTAGAGTGTTTAGATAGTTCACTTTAGTCTAAGTTGTCTCAGTGGGTCTCAAACGGTTTGGTCAAAATGTATGTAAACAAATATTTCCAAGGCACACCTTTATAATTATTAGGATGAATAAAAACAGGTTTGAAATCATTCCAATAGGACAGTAAACCAAAAATATTGTTTAAATCTGGAGAGATAAAAAAATATGCATAAATAAATGTTAAAATTAGATATAAATGAACCACAAAAATAAAATAAGTTTTAACATTTATTTTGTATTGGCTATGGTAGGTTATTGGAAATGTTCACATACTTATTTGATTAATAAAATGCAAACCGATCTTTTTCATGTGGGTGTTTAGAGTTGTAACCCCTAGATCAGTCTCTAGTAATTGGGTGCTCAAAGTGCACCAGATTGAAGCATTTTACTTTAAAATGATAAAAGAAATCTTCCTGGGGGGGACACCCGGGACCCCCCTAGAGGATGTGACGACTACCCCCCAATTAAAACATGTTCATACAATACTAAATAGATTTGAAGCCTTTTTATATAAGCTGTCCACCATGTCAATACGTTTCTCTGTTTGTAGTGTATTGGTCTTTTGTAGAGGTTTTTCCATTGCTAGCTAAAATATTGCCTAGGGCAGCAAATTAGTCAGAACCGGCCCTGGTGTCATCCCCACAGCACCCCCCATTTGAAACTTGTTCCCACGGCTATGCGGCTATTACATATCTCAACTTTGGAGAGGAGTTGGGGGACAAACGACACATCAAATCACATCTCCACATCAAATCACTTCTCCACATCAAGCCGAAGCTAATTAGAATATTCTTGTCTATACTGCATAGCCTGCGGGGAAATTGGTGTGCGTGACGTCAGTGACGTCATTGGTAAGAGACGGACCCCGAACACATATGGTACCCCGAACACATATGGTACCGACACCGCTTCTAAATTACCCTTCTTCGATAAAGCCACGCTCGCATTTCAGATGAGACAGATGGACTTTGAATTGGAATAGATACAAAAATAATCATCCTCCCACTTGGAGTGAAAATTATATATTTTGGGCTTTTTTGCTTCTGCCATAATTGCGGTCTTGTGTGTGTGCGGACTGTCACTCCTGTTTACACGGACAACGTCAGCGAACTAGTGCACTGCCCACTGCCCACCAGCCACGCCCAGATACATGGGGTGACGCCGGCCAATCACAAAGCTTTTATGCGTTCAAGTGCATTATTCTGGCAAAGGAAGATTATGTTTTTAGATTATTTTATTTTTTTAATGTTTTATTGAACATTTTTAAAACATACAAAAGCTCGGTGAGGATATCATCAACTTATCAACATAAGTGCAAGACATTCATTCACAATAAGACAAAAAAACATAAATAATACATCCAATAAGAGCCAGGGGGAGAGAAAAAAGCATAAAGGCACAAAAACATTTAAGAGCCATTAAGCTTACTTAAAATAATAACCATTTGGAAATGTCATTGCAAATCTTTATAGACATGTTACACGATTGTATTTTCCTAAGGGACAGAAAAAAGGACTTGAACTCATGTATGAAACAGGGAAAGGAGGGCTTGCCTCCTCTCCATTTACTACAATGTAAATGATATTTACCCAAAATAATAATTATATTTACCAAATCAGATATGGGAGAGTCCAAATGATCAATATAATATAAAATGTGATATATTTTGAAGGCCGGAATATTTGTTAATTTAAGTAACAGCCAATCTCTCACATTCAACCAAAACAATTCAGAAAAAGGGCATGAGAAAAATAAATGTTCCAACGATTCATCAGATAAATTACAAAATGAACATTGCTCCACTTCAAATTTAAATCTTGAATTTAAAAAAGTAGAAACCGGGTAGATTTTATGAACAATTTTAAAATGTGTTTTCTTTTGCTTTAGGAGAAATAGGCCATTTTATCAAATGAAATAGAGCTTTTTCCATTACAGATAAAGTGTCTAAATCAGTCCCTTGTGGAAATAAGCCTCTGTTGAAATTGTGAAAAATGTGGGATTTCAGAGAAGCATTAATAGATTTGTTACTCTTAAGAGTATGTCAATAAATTCTAAATTAGGTAAAACTGATACAACATTTGAGTACAGTAAAGTATTATGAATCATTTCAATAAGTGGTACAGGAATTGCTTTACAGATTTTGCTATAATCTTTAGCAGTACACGTTATATTGTATTTCGTTGAAAAAGCCAAAACATCTAGCAGTTTACCATTGCAATCTAGTAAATCATTAACAAACAAAATACCCCTCTCATGCCAATCACTCCTAAACAAGGATTTTCTGTTTATAATAATCACTGTATTGTTCCATAAAGTAGATCCATGAGGAGAAAAATTGCGGGTAAATATCATTTTCCAATAATGAGGTATCTGCTTATGAAAATTTGACAATTTGGTCGGAATCTTATTAACCTCAAAATCACATTTTAAAAGAAAATCAAACCCTCCTAGACGTTTAAATATGGCCTTTGGAATATGGAACCACATGGATTCTGGCTGGGATAAAAAAGCTTTTAACCATTTTATTTTAATTGTTCCAATCATCGATTCAAAGTCTAAAGCTTTAATTCCGCCTTTATCATATTCTTTAACAAGCTGTGACTTTTTAATGTAGTGAGTTTTATTTCTCCACAAGAATTGGAAAATAATTGAGTTTTTTTTTTAAATATTAGCCGAAGAGACAAAACATGAGTGGCATGGAAAAATAAGTTTAGATATACTCTGCTTTAGTAAGAAGAACTCTGCCAAAAATAGTAAGATCTCTAGTTAAACAACGACTGAGAGATTTCTTCATATCTGTGATACGGTTACAAATATTAAGATCTTCTCTCCTGATATAATTTTTAGATAATGTTATTCCTAAATATTTCACTTCAGGTACCACTCTAATAGAGTCAATAACGGAATCATCACATGAATGGATAGGGAGTAATTCACATTTTGAAAGATTAAGAGATAACCCTGATGCTTTTGAAAAAATTGAAATTGTGTTAAGAGTTTCCTTTACCATGGATTTATTCTTTAGGAAAATGGATGTGTCATCCGCAAATTGACTAATTTTAAATTCTTTGTCAAAGAGGGTAATGCCTAATATTTTGTGATTCTTTATAATAAGCGTTGTTAATACTTGGGTGGTCAGAATACATAATTTTGGGGAAATAGGGAAACCTGTCGAATACCACGTGAAACCTTAAACCTAGGGCTCATTCCAGGGTTCAAAGATACAGAACTATAGATGTCCGAATAGAGCATCCTAATTATGTTGCAGAAATGTTCACCAAAACCCAGAAATGTCAGAGTTTCCATTAAAAAGGAATGTTCAACAGTATCAAAAGCCTTATAAAAATCCAGAAATAGTACGAGACCTTCAGTATCAATAAACTCCTGGTAATCGAGCATATCCAATATCAGTCTGGTATGGTTAATACTTCTGCCCTTTATAAAGGCTGATTGACATTCATCTACTAGTTGATTCAGACCTGAGTTTAACCTGTTAGCATAAACATGTGCTAACAGTTTGTAATCATTACATAGTAGGGTAATAGGTCTCCAATTATCCAACAAAAGATTATTTTTATTTGGTTTTGGAATTAAGGTAATAAGGCCATGTTTCATGGTTGGCGAAAGGTTTCCTGCTGAAATGCAATCTTTGAAAGCCTTATAAAGCATTTCTCGCACATCTGATCAAAAACATTTGTAAAACTGGTTATACCGTCCAGCCCTGGTGATTTGCCACCAGACATTTGCATTAATGCACTATCTATCATTAATACACTATCTAATTCTTCAATTTTTAGTCGATCGTCCATATACTGTTTAAAAGGATCATCTATTGTCTTTTTGAATTCTTTAATTTTACTAAAAAAGTTATCACAATTTTCTTTAGAAAACTTTGAGTTATATAAATTGCTATAAAAAAGTCTAATTTCTTCGTTTATCTGGTCTTGATTTTCAATAGTGACATCATTAATTCTCTTTTTGGATTTTCTTTTTCACTTGTCTTTGCTTTTCTAGATTGAAGAAATAAGAAGTGTTTTTCTCTCCTTGCTCAATCCAACGGGCTCTCGAACGAATAAAAGCTCCCTTAGCTTTTTCCAAATACATATTGTCTAATTGAGTTTGTAAATTGTTCAGTTTAATTTGCTCATCCAATGATAACTTAGCTTTAAGGCATAAATTATTAATTTCACTTGTCATCTCTTGTTGTTTTTGTTTCTTTAACCTAAAGGAGTATTTACTGGAATTTATCGCAATCTGTCTCACACTAAATGTAAACCATTCCCATTTACTGAGAGATGACATATCCAAAGCCAGAGTTTCTTTTATCAGTTGTTTGATCTTTTTACAAAAATCTGCATTCTCCAAAAGACTATTATTGAATTTCCATATAGGTTTAAGATTGGGACTGAAGTTGCATAGTAAAAAGGACAAAGAGATGACACAGTGATCAGTCAGAGGTGATGCTGAAATGTCACACTTTGAGACATTATTAGTTAAACTAATAGAGATTAACCAATAATCGAGCCTAGAACACTGACCATTGTTAGAAGAGTTAAACCAGGTATATTGTGCCTTTGAGGGATTATTTATTCTCCAAACATCAGTTAAATTAAGTTTAGAGGCCAAGTGAATAATAGAATCATTACAATTATGACAATGTCCCCTTAAAGGAAGAGGATCTAACCACTCATCAGGAACTACATTAAAATCCCCTCCGATTATAATCTTATCACTCATAAAAAGTACTTTCCATTCCTCTAATTTTTGGCACAAGATTGAAAGAAAATTATTGTTTTTACTCTTTCTGTTATATCCATAAACCCACACCAGTATGTACTGTATTTAGTCCCATTAACATCAGTCACAACCATTAGCCAATGACCGTTTGTATCACTCCTGTGGTCAATTATATTTCCAGGTAACCTGTTAAATAAAATCATCACTCCAGCCGAATGTGATGTTCCATGGCTGAAAAAAATGTTGTCTCCCCATTGTACTTTCCAGAACTTAGTGTCTGCCTTTGCAGAATGAGTTTCTTGCAGAAAAACACAATTTGCCTTTTGTTCCTTACAAAAAAGAAAAATTGCCTTACGTTTCACATTGTTTTTTTAGCCCCCTAGCATTTAAGGATATGAACGATAACATTGAAAGAGCAAAGATAGAATCCTGAAGAAAATGTGCAAAGGAATGCTATATCGATGCGCAGGAGTGAGTAACGTAGCCCTTAACAAACATATTTAGTGCAATAGCTCACAACATTTTGAATATAACCTGAGACAAGTCCAATCTTAAAAACACTCAAACTGAGAACTTCAGCATACCTACTGAGGACCGAAAACCTGCTCCCTGTCCCTCCAGTTAATTACTGCGCTGTTTTTCACGTTATTCCGGGTCCACTCTTTTGTTGTCAATCAGCGCGAAGCCTTCCTTCAGAAAAGCTCTCTTCCCCTTTCTCCTGGCTTCTTGAACCAGTGGCCACAGCTTGGAGCGAGCCTCCCGGTCCTCCTTGGAGAAATCCTCTTTGAAACAAATGTGCGTCTCGCTGCAGACTCTCGCATCTTTGTACTTTTTCCAGATCTCGTCACGAACAGTCCTCATCCCGAACTGAATGATGATTGACCGCGGTGTGTTGTTGGAAGTAGCTGCATTACCCTTCACACCCAGCCGATGGACACTGAGTCACGCAGCTTTTCCACAGACAGCGGAACAACCCTAGTGAGTATCCCGCTCACAGCTTCTCTTGTGTTTTCTCCTTCTTTTTCAGGCAGACCATTCATCCTCAGATTCCACCTCCGTTTGTAGCGGGCTTGCTCCTCGCTAGACTTACGTAGTAAAGTGTTATCTTTCAGAAGATCATCAAACTTTTTCTGAAGAGCAGAAATGTCTTTCTGATTTTCTTTAGCTGCTTCAGTGTTTGCTTCAATGCGTTTTTCAAACTTTTTTAACAGCTCTGTCTGTTCATCCATTTTTCCGGATAAGACTTGTATCGCCTGGAGAATGGTGCTGCTGCTATCCTCTGCCATTTGTGTTTCGCCATGAACCTTTGATTTCTTTGGATTCGGTCCTTTAGTTGGTGAGTGGTCCCAATTTATTTTGTGTCCCTTAGAGTTGTCCGCTTCCATGTCCTCAATAACCGAGTCGTCACACGCCTCACGGAGAACTTTTAAGTGGTCGGTCATGCTAGCAGGCACTTTATGTCAAAAGCGTTGGTAACTGGAGAATTAAAGTAAAATGTGACTATTTAAGCTTCTATAATAACTTAAAGTGTATCATGAATAAGCTATTGCCTGTCGGTTTTGCAGTCAAGGACTCAAATCTAAACTTTTTCTACGAGCCTGCAACGTTGTTGCTTTTTACTCCGCCATCACCCCGAGCAGATAGGAAGAAAGATTATGTTATAGGTAGGGCCGGGACTCGATTAAAAAAATTAATCTAATTAATTAGAGGCTTTGTAATTAATTAATCGAAATTAATCGCATTTTTAACCTGACCTGAGAACAGTGAGAAGCAATTTTTTTCACATGGATTTTAGTATACCATTGAATAATGACTGAATACATAATCTTAAGCAACAAAACATTGTTTATTTTTTTCAAGGTGGTACTTAACCAAGACCAACAGAAAAGTACAATTTTTGCCATAAAGTGTAGCAATAGCATATTTAGGAATATAGTACATTTCAGAGATTCAGGTAGCCTATAGGTAGGTAGACCTTCTGTAAACTATAACACTTTGTTTTTTAAGTAAAACACAATACTTTCAAGTACATTCAGAACATTGGAAACCCTGACTATTAGAAAACATCTCTCTGATGCTTCAGAGGACATAACAGACTTTGTTGATTTACCAACAGTTGATTTAAAAAATCTAATAAATTTCAGTCCAACTCTCTCAATAACCTTGGCCAAAACAATAAACAGTTCAACATAAAGTGCCAGTTGCACCAACAACGTAATAAATAGTTCAACATAAAGTGTACCATTTAAAATAAAATAAAAAAGTGCCAGTGATTGACCTCAATCCCTCCTATTCTTCCAATGTCCTGATGAAAAATAAAATCTCTCTGTGGCATAGGCCGCTGTTTGATCAACGCGAATTGGGTGTGGGTCCTTGTACTCCGAGTCGGGCTAACGTCCACGCTAGCTTCCACGCTAGCTGCTATATGTTTTGCATTGAGGTGATACTTGAGGCTTGATGTGCTGCGGTGATATGCAAATTCCTTTTTGCATAATTTGCGAACAACCGTGCTCTTATTGACGCTTCCATCCGTCCGTTTTTTAAAACAAAATGTCCGGTCCACGGGGCCAACCAAAGCGGTCTCATCAGCTTCTTCGTTCATGTTTGACTATTGTTCACTGTGGTTTGTTGTTGTCTGAAGTAATGAACGTTAGTTGGTGCTCCAGTATAATCGGTACCCCTGAAACTCATCCAGTGAGAAACGTTCCGCGGTGCAAAAATAAGTGCGATTAAAATGCGTTAATTTTTTTTACGCGTTAATTTTTGTGTAATTAATTAATCTTAATTAACGCGTTAAAGTCCCGGCCCTAGTTATAGGACATAAAACAGAATATTGTTGTTCTATTTTTAGACACATCTCGCGATCGACTGGGAATCTATAACGATCGACTGGTTGGGTACCCCTGCATTATAGGCTTGCTGTAGTTACTGTCACAGAATATAATGGTTACAGTTAGAGGATTTTAAAGGTAGGTATGGGTCTCAGGGTGTGCAACATTATTAGCATTGTTCTTGCACCCTTTTCTCCAACTAGTTCAGCTCTTATCTTTAATAGTTCCTAAAATAGAACAGGAGCCCGAGCCTTCTGCTATCAGGCTCCTCTCCTGAGGAACCTGCGTCTTAAGCCCACATTCAACATTCGGCTTAAGACTTTCATTTTTGGTAAGATGATAGTTGGAGCTGGCTCAGCTGGCCCTGGACCAGCCCTTAGCGATGCTGCAGCTTAGACTGTCGGGGGCCTTTAACCAACATCCTGTCCCCGCTACCTCTCTATCTGTATGCACTCATGTCCTCTCTATCTCCCATTAATGTATTTCTATCTCAGCAGGAGTATTTATGACTCTCTTGCAGATTGCCACGTTCAATGGTTGCATCTGGATCATGAGTTGTGGTTGTGCCTGCTTGACGCCAAAATTGTAATTCTTGCAGTGTCTGTTTGACACATTGCTGAAACTATCTTTTTCATTTATATTCACATGATCATTTTTGTCATATGGATTGCTTTAATTGTATTATGTTGTTTATTCTGTAATCTGTAAACAGAACATTGTCTGTCTGTCCTACGAACAATTCAAAGATCATTGGACTTAAAAGTAAGTGTATTTACTATTTGTCAATGTGACTTCCTTAAATGTGTCCTACAGTCACAGTGTCAAATCTGTGTCAGCATTGATCTTCTGTCGGCTCTGTCTCCACATAGACACAAATGTCCTGGGATGATTCAATTAAGATGAAAACATGTTTTCTATTGCGGGAAAAAAGTGATGCCACACAAATATAAAACATCACAATTTTTGTGAGGGAAGCAAGCCTCATCCATATCTCCCACGTGTTCCACCTCATGATTTCCTCTCACTGGGGTGGTGCTGCACATTCTCATAAATGCATCATCTGAGTTACAGAAGCACAGGTGTGGTCCCTGAAAAGCAGTTTGGTGATATGGTGTTGCCCTGACAACAGTCTACGTCTTTTCTCAGTGTGTTCACACATCTCCTGAAGCCTTCGTTGTGTTCCTGCTGGTCCTATTTCCTGCTCACCATCAGTGTCCTCCAGGGCCTGACTCATGTCTGGGTCCAGAGCCGTGCTGACCAGCATCTCCACGTAGCTCCTGAAGACCTCCCTCATGGCTCTGCTGTTAACCCCCCCCCGCACAGCTCCTGAAACACAGAGCAGCTGCACTGAAGGCCTGAGCATAACAGAAACTGACCTGGGGTCATTTCTTACACTAGCAAGGCGCTCATATAATTCACATAAGCACTGAGCTAGAACAGACCTGAAGACAGTGACATGTGATCAGTTGTGTAAAGTAACTAATTACATTTACTCAAGTACTGCACTTACGTACAATTTTAAGGACTTTACTTCAGTAGTTAAATGTTTTGCTACTTTCTACTTCTACTCCACTACAGTTCAGAGGTACATGGTTTACTTTTACTCCACTACATGTATTTAATACCTTTAGTTACTTTACAGATCTGGATGGACGATGTGAAATATAACCAAGTGTTAAATCACTTTAGTTCCACCTGGAGTAAATTCACAAGCTACCCTGCAGTATACAAAGTCATTCAAACTAGCTGCACACACACACACACACACACACACACACACACACACACACACACACACACACACACACACACACACACACACACACACACACACACACACACACACACACACACACACACACACACACACACACACACACACACACACACACACCAGCTGACCTTCATCATCACTGGGGGGGGAGGAGTCAGACTCTGAGGAGGAGGAGGAGGAGGAGGAGGAGGAGGACGGCACCTCCTTCAGCCACTTCTTCCTCTTCTTGGGGGGATGCTCTCTGGACCCTCGCTCGATCTTCTTCTCTCTCCTCTTCTCCTCCAGCCTCCCAAGCTCCACCGCACCCCTCCTCTCTCGCTCCTCTCTCTCCTTCCCTCTCTGCTCTCTCTCCCTCTCTCTCTGCTCTCTTTCCTCTCTCTCCTTCTCTCTCTGCTCTCTCTCCCTCTCCTTCTCTCTCTGCTCTCTCTCCCCTCTCTCCTCTCTCTCCTTCTCTCTCTGCTCTCTCTCCCTCTCTCTCTGCTCTCTCTCCTCTCTCTCCTTCTCTCTCTGCTCTCTCTCATTCTCTCTCTGTTCTCTCTCCTTCTCTCTCTGCTCTCTCTCCCCTCTCTCCTCTCTCTCCTTCTGTCTCTGCTCTCTCTCCTTCTCTTTCAGCTCTCTCTCCCGTTTCTCCCTCTCCCTCCGTTCCGTCTCCTTATCCCTTTCTATCCTCTCTCTTTCCCTCTCTTTATCAGTGTTCTCCTTTTCTTTTTGCTCTCTCTCCTGTCTCTCCCTCTGCTCTCTATTCATTCTCTCCCTTTCTTTTCTCTCCCTCTCATATTGTCTTCTCTCCTTTTCTTTACACTCTCTCTCCTTCTGTTCTCTGTCCTCTTTTTCCCTCTCCATGTCCTCCCTCTCTTGTTCTTCTCTCTCCTCCTTCTCCCTCCTCTCCTTCAGCTCTCTCTCTCTCTGCCTCTCTTTGTAGTCCCTCTCTCCTTGAGTCGGGGGGGCATTGTGAGTGCTGGGCAGCTGTTTGGGCAGGGACTGGTGCCTGTCAATCATCAGAGTAAACACACAGTGAGTGAAGCTGTCAACCAATGTGAGCTGTTGTCAGTGGTACATTTTAGACACATGTCCAGTGTTGGAGCAAAGTAGCACGTTACAGTAATCAGATTACAATTGTTTGTAACGCAGTAATGTAACCTCTTACTATGGATAACAGCAACAATTACATTACATTTACATTGCGTGAAATGATCACATTACTTGCATTACTTTAATCTGCATAACGGGAATCAAACGTCCATTTTAGCTTGGCTACACTCGTCTGACCTGTTTTAGAGTGGACCTATTATGCTATATTTGAATAATATATGGTAGGGCCATACATACTGATGCAAACACAGGAATGGTGAAAAAAGAGAGAGCTATTCGAAGCAGAAAAAAAACTGCGTAATATACCATCTTACAAAGGCCTGTGCTATAGTGCTTCAATTAACTGGCTATTCTTTATAATATACTCAGATCAATAGGAGACAGAGATGTTAAGTTATAAATCAAGGGTTTTTATTATTATTTACAGCAGGGGTGGGGAACCTTTTTCCTTTTAATTTTTACAACATCCTCCGAGGGCCGTACAAATTATTGAACTCAACCTCTGCTTAAAAAAACTAAAATCACAGCCCATTCATTTCGCCTTTCTTTCATGTTGTGCAAAGAAAAAGCAACCTCTTAATCCAGATATCTTACCATGACTCGCGCATGCATGCACGCAGTGTTAATTTTGGCAGCTGTTTTTGATTTAGTCTTGGTCTTTAGACGAAAATGGTTATTAGTTTTAGTCACGTTTTAGTCATTCCTATCCTTCGTAGTTTTAGTGTAGTTTTAGTCGGCGAAAACTCAAAACGTGTTCGTCAACTTTTAGTCGATTAAAAATTACATTTTATTCAAAATGTGTCTCTATACTCTCTGAACGCTCCGTCCCCGGCAGATCTCTGTGTCCGCTGCAGCATGTGTGTTAGGCCCCGCCCCCCGCACACAGAGAGACACAGGGAGATCGCTCTTCTGGAGTGAAGAGAGCGGAAGTAATGATATTGCAAGTTAGAAACGTAAGATGCATTTTGACAGACAAGATGGACAGTTGGGGGAAAATATGCTGCATTTTGAATGTCCGATAGTCCGCCATTAACACCTTAGTCCCGTCTCGTCAACAAAAACTAAATATAAATTTCGTCATAGTTTTCGTTATCAAGAATCTATTTTTAGCTCGTAATCGTCTCGTCTTAGTCATGTAAAAAAGGTCGTTGATGAACATTTTTCGTCATAGCTTTCGTTGACGAAATTAACACTGCCGTGCACGGTTATGGCATGACCACCAAAACAGAAAGATATGGACACAAGATGTGTGCAAATTAATTTAGTTTCCTATCCATGTGGAGATGATTTAAGTGGGGGGGTCCCTCTGAGTGTACCTCCTCTAGGGGGGTCCGGGGGCATGCTCCCCCAGGAAGATTTTTTAAAAGCATCAATCTGGGAGAGACAGCAAGCGCATTTCGTGGCATCTGCGGGCAGTGGCAAGTACTTCCGGCATCTGCCACAGAGGCCGCTACTCCGTGGTATCTGTGGCAAGTATATGCCACAGATCCCACAACTTGCCGTGGCAAGTATATGCCACAACCATGCAACAACTTGCCGTGGCAAGTATATGCCACAACTTATATATGCCACAACTTGCTGTGGCAAGTATATGCCACAACTTGCTGTGGCAAGTAAATGCCACAAGTTAAGAGTTAAGAGGTTTATGGTAGCTGCCACTCACCTTCCGTGGCATATGCTGATATTTAAATGTCGCTGTTTTGGCATGACTTTATCGGACTGATCTGTACACAAGACTGATGATCTGTTACTGATGGTCCGATCATATTTTTAAAAAAGATTAAACATTATATGTTCTATAGATTTTACTTGGAGAACGTGGTTTGTTAAAATAAATAAACGTGCTATTTTTATGATAATACTCAAGATATATTATTAGTAAGTTGACATAAAGATCTAACATTGTTGACCAGAGGTGGGAAATAGGCTAACTTGTATACTCAAGTACTGTATTTGTGATTTAGAAATAGCCTACTTGTAATTTAGTTGAGTATGTAAATGGTATGTTACGTAGTAGGCTACTTACCCCACGACAATTCAGAGGTTAATTGTGTAATTGTAGCCTACTCAGGGGCGAAGTAAGGGGGTGAAAAGTTAGGACGATTCAAAGGGCTGACAGGGGCCCCAAAAAGTGTAGAACATTAAGAAAAAATGTTTAAGTAACCTTTCATCAATCATTAATAATTAACATTAATATAACATTATATTGATAATACACTCACTAAACTTACGATTCATTTCACTTTTTTTGTTCAAAAAGTTAATTATCCAAAGCCTCTGTATACCCCCCTCTATTTACATGTAATGGTTTGGTCCTGTCTCCAAACGCTGTGCGGCACCGCTCTTTCTAGCAGAGTCAGAGCATGTGAGGCAGGGATGCGAGTACTTACGTGTGTACGATGTCTCAACGACTAACAAAGTCAGGCTTTCAAAAAAGAAAATAAAGGAGAGAAAGACAAGAGAGAGTGACAGTATGTCACCCAATTTTGCTCTGATTTAACACCACCATCAGGCCTTTTCACTTCCGTTTTGTTGTCCATTTACACTTTAATACCCACCTATTTTGTAGTTGGTATGTATATTTAATTAGAAAATCTGCTGCTTATGTTTTTTTTTTGTGATAGCATTTTTATAAATGATAATATTGGTGTTAATGTTCACTTTATTTTAATTTAAGTGGTCATGTATAATTAAGTAATATTTATTTTGATTTATGAATTTTCCATTCAACATTTTTATTAAAAAGGCATGTACACCATAAAAGATAACTATTGAGGTCTATTGTCAGGAATGTTAGTGTTATATCAAATAGTGAATTCTACTGCAGCAGAATGTTGCAGTAGAATTTGCAGTCTGCACAATGTTATATGTTCACAGCTCAGTGTCAGTAAATATTGATCGCTTAGTATTGGACTACAAGATAGATGCAAGCCTGTGCATGTAGAGTTATTTAAAGCATAAATGAGTCGGTTGGGTTCTGGAGGTGTGGTTACAGCAATTGTGCTTGGTTTGCGTGGCCTGTGCCTGGTGGTGGGGCCCAATGTGATATATCTTCATGGGGCCCAAAATCCCTGGCGGCGCCCCTGAGCCTACTCCCCTACATTTATTTAATACGCTACCTTTAGTTACTTACTAAAGATTCTGATTAATGATGATACATATAATCAAGTCTTAAATCAGACTTTATAGTTACTCCTAAAGTAAATTCACAAGATACCCTACTACAGTATACAAAGTCATTAAAACTAGCTGCACCTTTACCAGCTTTGAGAACACTTTCATGATCAATCATTGTCATGAAAACATGTAATATGCACTTTAAGTATATTGTTATGCTAATCATGTTGCGCTTTTACTTGAGTAACATTTTAATGCATGACTTTTACTTGTAACAGAGTATTCCAACATTTAGGTGGGCTACTTCTACTTTTACTTCACACTAGAACCGCCAAGGGTCGCTGTATAGCCTACCTAAAACCACCAACGTGTCAAATGAACGAATGAATTGATTTTCAAGGTACAATATTATTTTATTTATCATACTAGAACACAATGAGTGTTGCCATTACTCGCTGTGGCATGTGCCTTGGCATTTGTGGCATCTCCCACAGAGGCCACTACTCTGTGGCATCTGTGGCAAGTATATGCCACAGATGCCACAACTTGCCGTGGCAAGTATATGCCACAACTTGCCGTGGCATTTGCGCATGCTGAACGGGAGTTGCCACAAGATGCCAGAGTTAAGAGAAGTTTTACAGTAGCTGCCACTCGCCTTCCGTGGCAAATGCTGATATTTAAAGTCGTATTTATCGTGTAAAATGTCGCTCTTTAGGCATGACTTTATCGGACTGATCTGTACACAGGACTGATGTGCGATCTCTATTTTTCAAAAAGATAATAATTTATCATTTATATTCAATTTTACTTGGAATAGCCTACGTTGTTTGTTAAAATAAACAAACGTGCTATATCTTTGAAAGTAGGCTAAACATAGGCCTATATTGTAATAAAAAAAGAAATATTGGCAAGTGAGCGTTGCAACGCAAGCCCTTGGCAATTGTCGCTTCTTGAGGGGAGTTTCCACTGCTTGCTACGATAACCAGGTGTATTGTTACTAGTAAAGACAAATAATTAAAAAATAAATATCTGTATTGACACAGCAACGTGTACAATGGTGTTATTAGACTTGGCTACAGACTTAGGGCAGCACCATGAGAATGATAAATACTTAAATAAACATGAAGAATGTTCTCTTAAGCATGATACTCCAAGCAATCCTCATTTAACCGTATAAAGTTGATTTAATATGTTGAGGAAAGAGGGTTACAATGTAATATAATTACACCCTTGTTAAAACTTTTTTTGTGCATCAGTAAAAAGGTTATATGTCATGCATGCAAATATCAAATCATTGTGTTGCTAATTAACATAAACGGATTTTGATATGATACGTTGTATTTACTTTATTTATCTAGAATGTTGAAATCTTTGCGTTACAGCAGTGATAAGGGATAGGAAACATAAAATAATAATAATAAAAAGAAACAGGAAATAATTTACACATTATTAGTAGATATTTATCTACAGAGTATCTAAAGAATAAACAATATAGCCTACTGAATATGTAAGAATACACTATAATAAATCATCTTACTAAAACCAATAGAAACATATATTTGTCTTTCTTAACCCTTTCATGCATGAATTATGAAAGCCTCACTCAGGATTTTTTTACCAGGTGTTTTTATTGCTCTTGGGGCATGAAAAACAAGATTTTAACTTTAGTTTATTTTTATCTAGTTTTTCAAATTTAGAACATTTAAAAATACATTTAAAACATTTTTTTTAAGGATGATGTTTTATAATAATATATCTTGAGTATTATCATAAAAATAGCACGTTTATTTATTTTAACAAACCACGTTCTCCAAGTAAAATCTATAGAACATATAATGTTTAATCTTTTTGAAAAATAGAGATCGGACCATCAGTAACAGATCATCAGTCTTGTGTCCGATAATATCATGCCAAAACAGCGACATTTTACGCGATAAATACGGGTTTAAATATCAGCATTTGCCACGGAAGGCGAGTGGCAGCTACCGTAAACCTTCTCTTAACTCTTAACTTGTGGCATTTACTTGCCACGGCAAGTTGTGGCATATACTTGCCACGGCAAGTTGTGGCATATATAAGTTGTGGCATATACTTGCCACGGCAAGTTGTGGCATGGTTGTGGCATATACTTGCCACGGCAAGTTGCGGCATCTGTGGCATATACTTGCCACAGATACCACGGAGTAGCGGCCTCTGTGGCAGATGCCGGAAGTACTTGCCACTGCCTGCAGATGCCACGAAATGAGCCAGGCCCTACTGCAATCTGGTGCACTTTGAGAGCAACATGAAGAGATCTATGGATACATCTCAACACCCATATGAAACAGAACTGTAAACAGATTCTTCTTTTTGGATGTTTTACAAATCACTCCCATTTTAAACTCTATTC